>NC_135977.1:6193883-6391209 GCF_053455715.1 Rhinoraja longicauda
CCATCAATACATTGGTGATTTTCATAAAACAAAACAGCACAGTGATAAATAGTACAGTGATTGAGTCTGAAAAAGGGTCCCAACTTGAAATGTCACCTGCACATTTAGATTTTTTTTAGATTTAGATACAGCGCAGAAACAGGCCCTTCGGCCCACCGGGTCGGCGCCGCCCAGCGATCCCCGCACATTAACACTATCCTACACCCACTAGGAACAATTTTTACATTTGCCCAGCCGATTAACCTACATACCTGCACTTCTTTGGAGTGTCGGAGGAAACCGAAGATCTCGGAGAAAACCCACGCAGGTCACGGGGAGAACGTACAAACTCCGTACAGACGGCGCCCGTTGTCAGGATCGAACCTGAGTCTCCGGCGCTGCATTCGCTGTAAGGCGGCAACTCTACCGCTGCGCCACCGTGCCGCCACAAATGTGTTGCCTGACTCACTGAGTTCCTCCAGCACTTGTTTTTTTTGCACAGTGATCAATTCATTTTGATAGATTGATTGGTTATAAAGGCCTCTCGGCCCGCAGAATTCATGCCAGCCATCGATCACCTGCTCACACTGGTTCTAGATTGTTCTACTTTCTCATCCACCCCCTAAAACATCAGGGACAATTTACAGAGGCCAATTAACCTACAAACCAGCACGTTTTGGGGATGTGGGAGAACATCCCAAAGCACCCGGAGAAGACCTACGCAGTCACAGGGAGAACGAGCAAACTCCAAGCAGACATAAGCGATAGGAGCAGAATTAGGCCATTCGGCCCATCAAGTCTACTCCGCCATTCAATCGTGACAGATCTATCTTTCCCTCTTCACCCCATTCTCCTGCCTTTTCCCCATAACCCATGACCCCTGACATCAGCTGAGGTCAGTGTAAGAAAATAACTGCAGATGCTGGTACAAATCAAAAGTATTTATTTCACAAAATGCTGGAGTAACTCAGCGGGTCAGGCAGCATCTCAGGAGGGAAGGAATGGGTGACGTTTCGGGTCGAGACCCTTCTTCAGACTGAAGAACCCGGGTCTCTGATGTTGTGAGGCAGCAACTCTACCAGTTGCACCACAGTACCAGCCTTGTTTCTTTGGATAGACTCCTGGTCCTGATTGAGAAAATGCTGCAGTAGTTGAGATTCTGTCCGTCTGATCTGTTGTTAACCCAGAGGCCAGTCTTCCTGACAAAAGGAGAAGATTTCTAATTCACTGACTCAATCACTCTCTCACAGCACTAATGAACAACTGGCCCCAGAGTAATTAGCTTTGATGAGTGGAACTTTTATCTTTGCAGAGAACACATGTAATCACTGATATATATAAACCCTTGAGCTATATCCTTCCCCTGTAATCTAAAAACAAAATACTCAACCTACCCTCCAACTGAATTTGATAGAACATCAAATATTTGATTCAAAATAATTTTACTTGTAATAGCAACAATCAGCTGGAGGAACTCTATCGTTCGATTTAATTTTTTGTGATGGTTTACATAAAAGGCTGTGGAGGCCAAGTCAATGGGTACTTTTAAGGCAGAGATAGATCCTTGATTGATACGGGTGTCAGGGGTTATGGGGAGAAAGCAGGAGAATGAATAAGTTTATTGGCCAAGTATGTGCGTATACAAGGAATGTGCCTTGGTGCTCCGCTCACAAATGACAACACAAACATAGTTAACAATTAAGAATAAAGCATAAACACATCAAGACAATAAGGATACAACATTACAGTCTAAACATGTGGGTGAAAATAAACCAGAGCAAAAAAGAGACTACAGACTTTGGTTATTGAGTAGAACTACTACTCGTGGAAAAAAAGCTGTGACGTTTCGGGTCGAGACAACTCTTCAGACTAGTTAGGGATAAGAGAAAAGAGAGATATAGACAGTGATGTGGAGAGATAAAGAATGAATGAAAGATATGCAAAAAAAGTAACGACGATAAAGGAAACAGGCCATTGTAAGCTGTTTGTAGGGTGGAAATTAGTAGTTAGTGTGACTTGGATGGGGGAAAGATAGTGAGAGAGGGAATGCCAAGGGTAGCTGAAGTGAGAGAAATTAATATTAATACCACTGGGCAGCAGGGCCGTCTTAACGCATGGGCCTGATGGGCACTTGCCCGGGGGCCCACGAGCATAGGGGCCCCATGCTGATCTGTGTATGTTAAGTGACTTGCAATAAATAAATACTACTTAAAAAATGTAGGTTCAATAAGTGCTTTTTTTCGCAACATTTTCGGTCACTAAGTGTTTCTCAGCGATCTGTAAGTGCTTTTTGCAACAATGTAGCACCCTAAGTCCATCGCTAAGTGCTTTTCGGTAAGTGATTTTCGCCGGCACGACAGGGGGGGCTGGTAGGGAAAAGCGGGTGGGGGAGAGTAACGGTAGGGGCCCCAGTACACTGCTTTGCCCGGGGGCCCATAATGCTGTAAAAACGGCCCTGCTGGGCAGTAAGGTGCCCAAGCAAAATATTAGATGCTTTTCCTCCACTTTGCGTTTACCTTCACTCTGACAATGGAGAAGGCCTAGGTCAGTGGAGGAATGGGAAGGAGAATCAAAGTGTCCAGCAACCGGGAGACCAGGTTGGTTCAGGCGGGCTGAGCGAAGGTGTTCCGCGAAACGATCGCTTAGTTTGGTCTCGCCGATCGCCTAGTCTGCGCTTGGTCTCAGGGGTTCAGAGAGATTAGAGGGAACATTAATGTGTTGTTGAACAATAGTAGTGAACATTTGCATCCTGCTCTATTGAACATTATAGACCAACCAATGGAATTTGATGTGTTGGTTGAAACTGCAGATGCTGGTTTACACCAAAGATAGACACAAGGTGCTGGAGTAACTCAGCGGGTCTGACAGCATCTCTGGAGTAAAGGAACAAGTGAAGTTTCGGTTCAGGACCTTTCTACAGACAAGGTTTTGGATAGGAGCTCAACCTCCAAGAAAATGAACGCTACCTTGGTGATAGAAGCTACAGAGAGAAGCCTCCTTATAGACGAGGAGTATGGGAGGAAAGGTTGGAATTCTAGAGACCAGGGAGCAAGGAGTGCGGAATAAAAAGAAAATGGAATTAGCACAAATAGTGCTTGATTGCCAATGCAGAGTTGCTGGGCATTGAATCTGTATTGATTCCAAATGGATTCATAAAAGAATTAACAACTTATTTAAACATGAGCACTTGAGTTAATGCCTTTTTCACAATCAGCATCACAGTTCTTTGTGATCCTGAATAGGATGGGGAATAAGTAATCAATAAGTTGCATGTTCATAAGATCATGAGATAGGAATAGAATTAGGCCATTCAGTCCATCAAGTCTACTCCACCATTCAATCGTGGCTGATCTATCCCTCCCTCCTGACCCCATTCTCCTACCTTCTCCCCATAACCTCTGACACCCGTACTAATCAAGAATCTATCTATCTCCGCCTTAAAATTATCCACTGATTTTGTCTCCACAGCCTTCTGTGGCAAAGAATTCCACAGATTGGGCGGCACGGTGGCGCAGCGGTAGAGTTGCTGCCTTACAGCGAATGCAGCGCCAGAGACTCAGGTTCGATCCTGACTACGGGCGCCGTCTGTACGGAGTTTGTACGTTCTCCCCGTGACCTGCGTGGGATTTCTCCGAGATCTTCGTTCCCTCCCACACTCCAAAGACGTACAGGTATGTAGGTTAATTGGCTGGGCAAATGTTTTTAAAAAATTGTCCCTAGTGGGTGTAGGATAGTGTTAGTGTGTGCGGGGATCGCTGGGCGGCGCAGACCCGGTGGGCCGAAGGGCCTGTTTCTGTGCTGTATCTCTAAATCTAAACTATTTTAAAAAACACCTTCTGATTAAAGAAATTCCTCCTCATCTCCTTCCTAAAAGAACATCCATTAATTCTGAGGCTATGACCTTAGCAGTTTGACCTCTGCAACATGACTCCATCCCCAGCATTTGTCTTGAGCGTTAACCTCAGATACTGAAAATCTGAAAATAAAACGGCAAGTGCTGGAAATACTCAGCAGGTCAGAGTTAATGTTTAAGGTCAATGGCCTGAAATTCAGACTCCAACTCTCTTCCTCCTTTATAATAATCCTGAAAGCCTTCCCTCTATCTCTCCACATGTTACTGCACGGTTTAATGTCACATTGGGCTTTGCTTATACTCGGTCTTGACTCAATACACCATTAGGCACGAATTGGGTGAATTAAAAATTTGAGTGTGACAGGAAAACCTGAAATAACTTGCACTCGGCTGTGTAAGAAAATAACTGCAGATGCTGGTACAAATCGAAGGTGTTTATTCACAAAATGCTGGAGTAACTCAGCTGGTCAGGCAGCATCTCAGGAGAGAAGGAATGGGCGACGTTTCGGGTCGAGACCCTTCTTCAGACTGAAGAAGGGTCTCGACCCTAAACGTCACCCATTCCTTCTCTCCTGAGATGCTGCCTGACCAGCTGAGTTACTCCAGCATTTTGTGAATAAACACCTACATTCGGCTGTGTAGTTATTTGAAATTATTTGATTTTCAAAGGAGTGTTACAGAAAAATAAATTGCAGTTTAGCAGAGAGGATTAGTGGAGGTGCTGGAGACAGGAAATCAAATGAGCTGAGTGTGAGAAATTCCACATGCCAGTCCTGTTTGTGCTAATTAAATCTCAGATGCAGAGTTCAAATATTTACTCAATAAATGAACAGAGGGTGATGAAATTGTAAGTGACTGATACAGTTGATCCATTATTGTGCACATTTGGGCTGTTTTTGCCAAAGGCTCTGGACTAATTACATGCATTTTGTAGTTCAAATGGAGGTCCTGCAAAGTGATAGCAAGCTTTAGTTTAGTTTAGAGATACAGCGCAGAAACAGGCCCTTCGGCCCACCGAGTCCGTACCGACCAGCGATTCCCCCTACATTACCACTATCCTACACGAGGGGCAATTTTTACATTTATATACCAAGCCACATAACCTACAAACCTGTACGTCTTTGGAGTATGGGAGGAAACCAAAGTTCTCAGAGAAAACCCATGCAGGTCACGGGGAGAACGTACAAACTCAAAACGGAAAAGGACCCGTAACCAGGATCGAACCCGGGTCCTTGGGGCTGTGAGGCAGCAACTCTACCACTGCACCACCGTGTCGCACTCCTTGCAGCTCATTAAAAAAACATTCACAAAGTGCTAGAGTAACTCAGCGGGTCAGGCAAGATCTCTGGTGAACATGACCAGGTGAAGTCTTGGGTTGGGACCCTTCTTCAGACTGATTGTGGCTGAGGGAGTCCGGGGAGGAGAAAGCTGGAAGAGAGATGGGGGCGGGAAAAAGGCTAGCAAGTGATCGATGGATACAGGCCGAACAGTGGTAAAGTTGCTGCCTTACAGCGCCAGAGACCCGGGTTCGATCCCGACTACGGGCGCTGACTGTAAGGAGTTTGTATGTTCTCCCCGTGACCGCGTGGGTTTTCTCTGGATGCTCCGGTTTCCTCCAACACTCCGAAGATGGACAGGTTTGAAGGTTAATTGCCTTCTGTAAATAGATTGAGGGAATGAGTGCATGGGGATGACTGGTCAGCGTGGACTCTGCGAACTGCAGAGCCAGTTTCCATGCTGTATCTCTAAAGTCTAAAAGAAATTGAGCTGAATGAGACATGTGTTTTGCTATTTTCCAACTTCAACTATCAAATACAGCATAAGTTCATAAAGTAATATTAAGCATTTCCTCTAATGCACTGACCAATGTTTCCTACAGAAGGACATAAAGTGCTGGAGTAGCTCGGTGGGTCAGGCAGCATCCCTGGAGAACATGGATAAGGTGACATTTTGGGTCGAGACCCTTCAGACAATTTACTCAAAATCAAACTGAAATTTAAAAATGCCTTTGTAACGAGGTGTTAAATTTACACAGTACATCTCCAAATACAATACTTAAACTTATCAATTTTAATTCCAGACAATTCAACAAATAACCACAGCTGGTGCTCTTTATTGTGGGAGAAATATTGAGTCTGAAGAAGGGTCCCAACCCAAAATGTAAAGATACATGTTCTCCAGGAATTCTGCCTGATCCACTGAGTAACTCCAGCAGTCTTTTTTTGCTCTTTCCAGTGGTGTCTGGTGCCCTCTACTGCCCAAATATAACAAGAAACCTTACACCAACCACATTACCAGCTGAAGATAGACATAAGATGCTGGAGTAACTCAGCGAGACAAACAGCATCTCCTGCTTGAGAGAAGGAATGGGTGACCTTTCAGGTTGAGACCCTACTGCAGACTGAAAGCCAGGGGAAAGGGAAACGAGAGATATAGATGATGGTGCAGAGAGATAGAGAACAAATGAATTAAAGATATGCAAAAAAGTAACATTAACAAATAGCATTGTTATCTGTTTGCTAGGTTTTAAAATAACTGCAGTCGAGGAAGAAACGCAGGGCTTTAAGGCGTTCCTGGTGGGGGATGGAGGTGTAGAGTGACTGAACGTCCATAGTAATGTTTTAAAATAACTGCAGTCAAGGAAGAAACTGAGGGCTTTTACCAGCTGCACTGTTCTGATCCATCCTGCCCTATCTGTTTAATTTAACTGAGATATGGACAAATAATTTCATTTTTTAAATTGCTGTTTGAATTTCTTATAAAAGATTGGCACAGATAGATGAGGCAGGCAACTGCTGTGTGGGGGTGTATGCCTTGTTAAACCTCCACTAATTGAATTGTACCGAGTATTATTGTGGTGGTTGGATGTCAATCGCAGCCACAGGGCATCTGTACTGGAGTTCCTCTGTGTGCTGACCCAAGTCCAATCAGTTTCAATGCTTGCAACGGGGGCCTGAGCTATAGGGCGAGGTTGAGCAGGCTAGGACTCTATTCCTTGGAGCACAGGAGAATGAGAGGCGTACAAAAACATGAGGATAGATGGGGTAAATGCACAGAGTCTCTTGCCCAGACTAGGTGAACCAAGTCAAGTCAAGTCAAGTCAATTTTATTTGTATAGCACATTTAAAAACAACCCACGTTGACCAAAGTGCTGTACATCTGATTAGGAAAAAAATGAAACATACAGTAGCACTCAAACATAACAGCACATACAAAACAGTTCACAGCGCCTCCTCAATGAGCCTCAAACGCTAGGGAGTAGAAATAGGTTTTGAGCCTGGACTTAAAGGAGTCGATGGAGGGGGCAGTTCTGATGGGGAGAGGGATGCTGTTCCACAGTCTAGGAGCTGCAACCGCAAAAGCGCAGTCACCCCTGAGCTTAAGCCTAGACCGCGGGATAGTGAGTAGCCCCAAGTCGGCCGACCTGAGGGACCTGGAGTTAGAGAGGTGGGTTAGAAGATTTTTGATGTGGGGGGGGAATGTCCATTTAGGGCTTTATATGTGAATAGGAGGAGCTTGAAGTTGATTCTGTACCGTACAGGGAGCCAGTGGAGAGAGGCCAGAATCGGGGTGATGTGGTCCCTTTTACGTGTACCTGTCAGGAGTCGCGCTGCGGCGTTTTGGACCAGTTGCAGGCGGGACAGGGAAGATTGGCTGATCCCAGTGTATAGGGAGTTGCAGTAGTCTAGGCGGGAGGAAATGAAAGCGTGAATGATTTTTTCAGTGTTGTCGAATTGGAGGAAAGGTTTGATTTTAGCTATGGTACGAAGTTGGAAGAAGCTGGCTTTTACCACAGCGTTGACTTGCTTGTCAAATTTTAATGCAGAGTCAAATATCATGCCGAGGTTTTTGACATGCGGTTTGACTAGGCAGGATAGGCTTCCAAGACTGCCTGTTATCGATTTGATGGAGTCGGGAGGGCTGAATAGGATGACCTCAGACTTGCTCTCGTTTAATTGGAGGAAGTTCTGTGCCATCCAACATTTTATGTCCTCAAGGCAGTGTAAGAGGCTGTTTAAATTTGACTGGTTGTTGGGTTTCAGGGGGAGGTAAAGCTGAGTGTCATCGGCATAGCAGTGGAAAGAAATGCCGTGCCTTTGAATGATTTGGCCAAGGGGGAGCATGTATAGAGAGAAGAGAATGGGGCCTAGGATGGAGCCTTGTGGAACTCCGCAGGAGAGGCTAGCTGGAGCAGAGGGATAACTGCCTATGTTGATGGCGAAACTCCTATCTTTGAGGTAGGAAACGAACCAGCTCAGGGCAGTGCCATCAATGCCAACCGCGTACCGGAGACGGTCAATAAGGATGGTGTGGTCCACTGTATCGAACGCTGCGCTGAGGTCCAGAAGGAGCAGGATTGCACAGTCGCCGGTGTCGATGGCGAGAAGCAGGTCGTTGTGTACCTTCAACAAGGCAGACTCTGTGCTGTGGTGGGCTCTGAAACCTGACTGGAAACTTTCCAGGATGGTGTTTTGGTATAGGTAGGGCACTAATTGGTTTAGAATTGCCTTTTCAAGGACTTTTGACAGGAATGGCAGTTTGGAAATGGGTCTGTAGTTGCTAGGCAAGGTGGGGTCTAGGTTAGGGTTTTTCAGTAGGGGCTGGACCACCGCGTGCTTGAAACAGGTTGGAACAGTGCCAGTGGCCAGAGAACTGTTGATAATAGAGAGGATGCTGGAACCAAGAACCATACAACATAGGTTTACGGTGAAGTGTGTTGTGAGGGGGGGGGGGGGGGGGGTGAGGCATCGCATCGTAGCGTTTAAGAAACATTTGGACAGGTATGTGGATAAAATAGGTTTTGAAGGATCTTGGCTAAATGCAGGCAGGTGGGGACGAGTGTAGATGGGACATGTTAGTCAGTGTGGGCAAGTAGGGCTGAAGGGGGCATTTCCACACTGTATGACTCTGACCGTTTCCAGTTGGGTCAGGAATGAGGACATTCACTGATCGCACAATGTTCAGTGCCACTAGTGCCTCGTCAGTTAATGTAGCAAATCCACACCCAAATGTAGCAAGATATGGACAACATTCACCAAACGCGCACCCATTTTCTCCCTTCCAACTATATTTCTTTCTCTGGTTTCACACTTTGCACCATTTCCATCCTTATCACATACCTTTCGTCTTCTCATCTCTAGCCTTTGTCCAACCATCTACCTATTAAACCCCCCCTCCCCACCACTTCCCTCTATCCACCCCTCACTTGCCAGGCTTTGTCCTGCCCCTCCTCTTTTAAACTATCTTTTCTCTTTCCTCCTTTCCCCCACCCATGCACAATAACCACCTGAAGAAAGGCCTCGATGAAAAAACGTCACCTATCCATATTCTCCAGAGATGCCGCCTGACCGGCTGAGTAAGTCCAGAAGTTTGTCTATTTTTGTAAACCACAATCTCCAGCTCCTTTTGTCATCAATTGTACTCCGAATCTCTGCGTTAAAAACAAAATTCCTCACTTTCAAATTTCACATTATTTGCATTAAATAATAATAGGATCCCACCAGATATCTAATCAGTCAAAGGCCAAATCAAGAGTTAAGAAAGTCAAAAGTGTTTTATTGTTATACGTCCCAAAATGGACAAAATAAATTATTTCTTGCAAATTTTTTTAATTGGACAAATCAGTTTGCATTACAGAATTAATGTCTATTAGATCACAGAATACTGGTACGTCTCTGGAACACGTGGCATTTGAGAGTTTTGTTTATTATTGTAATGAGTGCAGAGGCACAGTGATAAGCTTTTTATTGCATGTCGGAAGAAATATCCCACCCAGAAACACCACCTATCCATGTTCTCCAGATATGCCACCAGACTGGCAGTTACTCCAGCACTGTCTTTTTGATTGGCCTCCGTACCTGTCAAAAAACATGGGATTTCTCAAGTCGTGTTCTTCTGCAAACCAAAATGAATCGAATAATACTATATTATCACGTGACAAGTCACAGTGATATTTGTTTTGCACACCCAAGGTATGCAAAGAGTCGCCACATAAAGGGCGCTGACAGTTACAAAGTATCCCATGCTAGGTCTTCCTTTGTTCCCTCCCCCTCCCACAGCAGTTCCAGCCCCCCCCCCCCCCGGTCACGGCAGACCCCAGAGTGGAAAATAAAAACATGAAAAGGAAATAAAAACCCTTTGTGGAGTAAGTACAAGGTTATACAAGGTCACGAAATCACAAGGCTCTCAAATCATGACAGTGCACAATGCTGTGACAAAATAGTTTCAAAGTTTTATTGTAGTTAAAACATTTGTACCAAACTGACTGGAGATAGTTATTTTTAAAATAGAAATTTTACATTCAAGGATTCAAGCCGAGGAAGTCTCTCCATCAGTATTTCTTCAGAAATAATAATTATAGTCCAATTTAAAACAAAAAAGCATCTCAAATCATAAACAGACATCTCAAACAGTGCGTTCCGATTCCTAACTTGTCTACACATACAGCAGTAACAAATAAGATGGGAGTGGAACCAGAGTTATTCCTTGGTCACACCTGCAACAACAGCAGGACCTTCCTTCCCTGGGAGTTGGGAAAGATGAGCTCCAGGGAAGGAGCTGATCCTACTGGAAACTTTCTGTGTGCAAATGACTAGCGAGAACAGGATCAGGTTAGACTGCACTTCCCTTCCTAGCTAAATGGACTGGCAGCTATCCCAGGGCAAATTGGGGTCCTTTTGGGTATGCGACTGAATGTAACTAAAAACCTGTGTATGCCTGGCATCAAATGGAGAAATATTGCAAAGTCACCATAATTCGACTTTGGGATCCCACTGTGGAGAATTACAACTTTACAGTGACCATACAAAAAGGTTCCTTCATTCAAGTTGGTTAATTGATAAATATTGTCTACAAGGTGGAATAGAAAGTTGTAAAAAGACATTTAAATTTAATGATTTTTTTTTTTTAATACAAGGGGAATCAAACATTTAGTTCAAAAAATGAACGAATTTAACCAAACACCGCATTAAAAGAGTTAACCAGCATGAAGGTCAGGCCTGCTGAGATACTCCAGCACTTTGCCTTTAAAAAAAAATGTTAAGGCTTTAGCTCCAATTACAATGCAAAATGCATGATCAAATACAGTGGTCATCTTCTTGCTAGTCTTTGGCTTTTCAATAGTAATTACAAGAGTAAAACAAAGCAGCACTTCTACTTCATAAGGGGCCAATATGGATGCGTTTCTAAAAGATATCACAAGGTGGAAGGGAGGAGATAATGCAGGCAGCTTACATGAAAAATTTCAACCTCAATCAGTTTACAATCGCAATCTCTTCAATGTGATTAAAGGCCTTGAAATCATCTGCTGACTGTGTTTGTGAAAGATATCTGTTGACCTCCAGAAAGTGAAGAGATTTAAATATATTTTACTCTGCAAACCACACAGAGACCATACGCAACCCCCAATGGTCCAAATGCTCTAAGTCGTTCATGATCACACCCCAATGTAAACACTCCAAATTTAACATCCCAGATTTACCTGGAAATAAATCAAAACACTGACAGAACACAAAGATCACTCCGTATTCAGCACATGCATCCTCTTACAAAAAGGCATTCCAAATACTTAATACAAAGCAAGTACTTAAGAAGGGAGGATTCCAGCAGGTTTGGAGAAGTTTTAAAATATCTCAAAAGATAACCACCATGGATTTTTTTTAATTTTGTCTAGGACTCAATACTTGCACAGGACAAGAGTGTTAATAGCCAGCACATCAGAAGGCACAAGAAGGTTGAGGAAACACCAGCGATAAAGGATTTCTAGATTGAAAAAAAAAGTCAAGATTCTTAAAGTTCCAAAGAAAACATTATGCAAGTACAGCATCATAAGCATCCCAAACTACAGAATGGATTCAGACGAGGTCCCATTGCTCTCTCTCTGCAAGGACAAAACTCCTCAGAATCCCTTTACAGCTTTCAGCATTGCCCCAGGTTACATTGAAAGATCCATCTCAAGTTTGATGCACCAAGAGAATGCCTGCAGACAGTTCACTCATTCATTCTGATGAATGAACTGTCTTATTGTCTATCCTTCAGATATTGATCTACATGCCATTTCCAAAAGCTGGGATGCCAAGTTGACACATCTTGTAGTTGGTGTTACTCACCAACTGTACAATTGTACAAAGCTGTACAGCTATGAAATATAACATGGCTTACGGTCATTAGTTTCCATGGGTTGCTGACAAGTCCAGAAAGATGGCAACAAATGGATCGTGCAGTTACTTTAGTTTGGAGATACAGTGCGGAAACGGGCCCTTCGGCCCACCGAGTCCGTGCCGACCAGCAAACCCCGCATACTAACACTATCCTACACACACTAGGGACAATTTACATTTATACCAAGCCAACTAACCTACAAACCTGCACATCTTTGGAGTGTGGGAGGAAACCGAAGATCTTGGAGAAAAACCACACGATCACAGGGAGAACATACAAATAGACAGCACCCATAGTCGGGGTAGAACCCAGTCTCCGGCACTGTTAGCGCTGTAAGGCAGCAACTTTACCGCTGCGACACTGTGCCCCTCCTTTTTATTTTGCTTTAGTTCATGAAAAAAATGTCAGTGGACTTTATACACACAATCTACTGGCATCCTGATCAATTTTATGCTTTTTTTAAAAAATCATTGCATGCAGCAGCAAAAACAATATTGCAGCTTTCCATTTAATGGAACACCTAATATTAATTTGCAGTGAAACCATCAACACTGTCTCACCAGACCTGCATTATTATTCCAAAACCCAAATTTGCTCCTAGCCCCTTACAGTTGAACAAGTCTAATTTCCTGAACATTGAAAAGAAGAGACGGTGAATGAAAAAAGCTCTAGGTACAAGTTTACACCAGTGTTGCCCTCCAAGCAGGCTCTACTTTCATTCAAGCAATCCCAAGTGAGGTAGTAATAGTGGAAAAAAACCTGAAGTTGTTAAATCTTAATGGTCCCAATTTTTTGGATTAAAAGTGTTATGCCCCATGGTTTAAGAAAAGCCATAGTTCAAAAACAACCCACTGGCATGAGAGGTTTTTCTGAATGCGTTATTTCATTCCATTATTCCCTTAAATCCAAAGATAGAAACTTAATTAAACAAAGATGTTATAAAAGATTACAACTAGATAAGTGAATTGCAATAGCCAACAAACCTACAGAAAAATGAAAGGCCAATGGAGATTGCAACGTAGCACCTTAAACAAACTAACATCCAATATATTTGACTGACTTGGTCTCAATTACCAGTATTGGTAAGCAGGAACACTTAAACCCTGATGCATTTTTTAAATTATAAATCCTCTCTTCCAACTTAAATCAAAAAGCTTCATTTCTTGAATACATCACCTCCAAACTACAGTACAATTAACAGGTTTCAATAGAATTTAAAACATGGTACCCGATTGCGATAAGTAGACTTGGTCAACCCAGGTTTAGAAAACTCATAACAAGCAGCATTGCGAAGACACTGTAAAGTGTCGATCTCTGCTGTGATGTGACCACTGAGACACCTACCGCCCATCAACTATATTCATCCATCAAGTGATACAAGTAAAAGGTTGTTGACATGCAAACTGAATCAGAACAAACATAATTTAATCACAACATTTTGTAATCTGACAACGGGGTCAATATTATTTCTATTGCTTCCATCTATTTTTTCATATATATATATATATATTGGTCTAAAATAATCTTGCAAAGTTTCATTAGGAACATTATTGCTGAAGTTTTGATTTCTGGCGCCATGTGTTAAAAGAGTGCACTGTTGTAGACAAACCTCTCTTGTTAATTCCAATAATCCACTCCCTAACTTTCCGATAGAACCGTATGCCATTTCCCCAAACATTAGTCGCATTTGGGATTACATTAGTGCTGCCAAGGAACCAAAGAATGAATATAACAGATTTGTTTAGACTCCCACACAATTGTGGATTCACAACTAGCCTATGTGCTAGGTTGAAAACAAAATTAAGTCAAAAAAACAAATTTTGCCCAAGAGGGGCAAAGAACTACCTTTTGTAGAAAAGGTCCAGGTTTGATGACTGGACACAAGTATAGCCCTGTGCTGGTACAGGGAGTCAAGGGTTGAAAATTCATTCAAAGATCATGTTCCTGGCACTTATTCAGAGGTCACCAGGTGGAAGAAAAAACTGGCAAAGCCATTAAACAATTTACTCCAGTTTGCTTTCAAGCTGACTTCTCTGGTTACTCAAACACTGCAGAATCACACATCAAGTTTTCAAAAATACAAGCTGCCAGAGGATGCAAAACCTGGTAGTAAAATATAAAAAGTGTTTTACCAAGACAAAACAGGGGCTCTGCGGGGGGGGGGGGGCGGGAAGAGCAACACAATATTCCTGCTTACAATCAAACATCAGGGTGTTACGATTTGAAAGGCATTATTTTTTTAATAAGCAAAAGCACATTTGAATTAGTCTGTCGGTTTTCCTGAGTTCCCCAAGAAGTGAATCTCTTCAGATGAGGATTTTTCTGATCCTGTAGGCAACAAGATCTCTTCCTATGTTGCTCTCAATCACCTCCCATCATGTTTAAGTGCAAATCAGTGGTAGCTTTTGGATGACTTAGACTGTGTTTCACAAAAATAGGCTCAATAAATTACATGGAAACTTAGGACAGAAACCTCTCGAATAAGAATTCGAAAAGTCTACAATATAACCCCTCAAGATCAAACCCATTACCAAAAAGCCAACGAAATGCTTTGCATTAGGATTTCAAGCAAGTCTTAGAATTAACTTTTAAATTTTACCTACGAGTCCCTTTTTAGATTTCCCTTGTTAACTGGACACCGTTCCATCTGTGCCAACTTAGTGCAAGTTTGATAGACCATTGTCTATAACTGCAGCAGACATCTACATCCATGACTTGGGAGAGTTGGGGACAGTTTGCAAGGGGGACAGAACCGTTAGCTAGACTATTTCAGCAACTTGTCCTGAATGCAAGGATTCAAAGTCAAGAATTCATCCGCGCCAAGAATGGCCGTGGTCAGGTCAGCATCATTATGGGCTTATTCAAGAGGATGTTGGCCCGAGAGAGGGGAAAAAAAATGAGAAAATAATGCCCATTGATTCGCTTCAGAATTTGAACCTTAAATTGAGAGTTTATCTAGATTCAACTTCAGCAGAGACAGATTATCCATTAAATGTTTCAAAGCAGATCAAGAATGTAGATGGAATTATGTCATGCAGTAGAAAGGGTGTGTATAAAAGGTTACAAAGAACACACTATCAGCCCAAGATTGAAACGGTTAACCAATGACATCTGACCATTTATAAAATGTTCCAGTAAATGTGCAAAGTTTGTGCTAAATGGTAAAATATCAAATGCAGTTAGGCTAACGCAAAAATACCCCTTTTTTTGTATTAACTAGTAGTATAAATTTAGAAAATTATATACTCTGCACTATTCCATCAAATAGCTCAAAGGACTAATGGGACAAAACTGATCCATGTTAATTTAATTCAAAGATAGACTCAAAATGCCAGCGTAAATCAGCAGGACAGGCAGCATCACTGGAGAGAAGGAATGGGTGGCTTTCAGGTCGAGACCCTTCTTCTCGACCCGAAACGTCACCCATTCCTTCTCTCCGGAGATGCTGCCTGTCCTGCTGAGTTACTCCAGCATTTTGTATCTGTCTTCCGTGTAAACCAGCATCTACAGTTCCTTCCTACACATTTGATTTAATTCAATGTTATTATAGCATGAATCAACAGGAGTACAAAGCACCTTCCACATGGATCAGCTCCACATGGTTAGTGTTCCTTCCACACTAATTACTGCTGGTTAATGATCACCACCCTGCCAACAGCAACTTAAGTTATCAAACTCAGTGATTACATTGCCGAGAGGAAGAGTGGAACAGGAAAGAGGAGAAAAAGATCGTCAGTGCATGTGTTAAACTTTGTAATCCAACTCAGCATTCGATTTTGTGTACATCTCATAGATAGCATCAATAGTCGCTGTGAAGTTGACTAAAAACTGTCTGATTTTTTCTATGCATTCTTCTTCTTTAACGTCCCTGCCCTTTGACAGCGATTTCAGAAAATCCACTTTGTACGGCGCTACATAAACTGCAGCCTGGAAAACAAAAATGTACATTAAAACTGTTGTACCTGTAGACCACATTACCCCATCGCATAGAAGACTACCACAGGAACAAGCCTTTTTTGGTCCATAATCCCTGCGCTCACCATGATGCCAAGACCAACTCTTAACTGGTTGCACACAATCCATATCCATGTGTTTATAAATAGAACTATCATATCTGCCATCACCACACTCAGCAGCACATTCTCAACATTCACCATCCTTAAACAAAACTTCTGGCATTTGATATTTCCACCCTGGGGGGGAAAAGTTATGTCTGATTACCTTATCTATTCCTCCCACATGTAGCTGCCTAGCACCCTGGGTAATAACCAGTCCTCAGAACTGCAAGGGTTTAAAGGTGACGGAGAAACCAATTATGTTAGATTACTGAATTTTAACATACATAGCAATAAAGTTGGAAAGTCATGTAACTTGGAAAATTGAGGATTTCCAAAACCTCTGCATCTTGCTTGCAGGAACTGATGTGACTCGAGCCTCAGCTAGCCCAAAGTACAAGAAATAAGGTGATTCGGTTTACTTAAAACCACCAAATGAAGGCATGAAGTTTGACTGAGGAGCAACACTGCTGAGCTGAAACAGAAGTGTGCAGGTGTACGTTCATCTTTTTGTCAGAAGGGACCTGGAGAGCAAATACTCACTGGAGCAGAAGGTGCAGGTGAGAGGATGCCTCGCCCAGAGCTCATTTGTAGTACTGTCATTTCAGAACAAATCCAAATCTCAATTTTGGCTTTATCTCAAAATACCGTTGAGATTAAATGCCAGATTCACACCTTTGAAATGCAGGAGAATTAGGGGTAATTTTATAAAGGTATACAAGATCGTGAGACGAAAGGATTGGGGAAATGCACACTTTTACCCAGAGTAGGGGAATTTAGAACCAGAGGTCACAGGTTCAAGGCAAGAGCAGAAAGATTTAATAGGAACCCGAAGGAAACTTTTTCTTTTCTACTTACACAAAGGGTGGTTAGTATATGGAACAAGGTGGGACTTGAGGCAGGTACTATCACAATGTTTAGAAAACACATTGACAGTTGCATGGAAGGGATAGGTTTAGAAGGAGATGGGCCAAATGCAGACAGGAGGGACCATCTACCAGTGTAGATGGGGCATGTTGGTCGACATGGGCAAGTTGGGCTGAAGGGCCTGTTTCACGCTGTGTGACTCCATGATTCCATGATCTGGTCCATGTTTTCAAGGTGATAAAATGATAGATGGGTGGCGAATGGATGTTCAAACTAGGCCCCATATTCACTACATTAACTAACATCTCTAATATCTCACTGACAACAAAGCTTATCTAAATCAAAAAAACATTTCCATTTATTTTTATTACAACAGGATAAAAGGACAAAACTGACATAGTCAAAGCAGAAGAGCATACTCACAGTAAAAACCTTCTGTACCATCCAGCCATGGTACTTCTTTAGAGCCAGTTCATATGCTTTTGTCGCGTTGACTCGAATGAGACTTGGATTTGCCTCATCACGTTCACCATCTGCAATACTTAGCAGCATGACCTGAATGAATTTCAAACCCCTGCAAAAGTTGCAAAGAAAACAAAAACGTCACAAATAGAAACTGCAATGCTTTACATCTTCTCCGTTTCAAAGACAGAATCATTTTTAATATGGCAAACCTATGAATCACTGATTCTGCACATTTGTTCAACGCAATTTACACAATGCAGAAACTGGGGAAGTTATAGCAATTAATTTTAATCAATTCATTCTCAAAAGATTGTCAAGAGTTACCGACGCAAGACTGATTAGTACTCGATTCAGTGATAGCACTCACTACTTTGAGAGAAACTGCACTTGAGGGATTCCAACACAATCTATGCTGACATTTCGGTGCACTGTCACAGGTGCACTCTTTGGATGATATTTAACCTCGTCAAATTATTATGGAAGATTCACGAGACCTGAGCGTTAAGCCTCAAAAAACTACCAGCACAAAAATTGATCAGAGGACGGCTTACCTTTTGTAGGACCATTTTTAAACTATGTAACATAGACAAGTTAAATTTCCAATGGCAATATTTCAAAAGTACATAATTGATGGCAAAATGTTTTCTGTTGTCTAGAAATCAGCAGAGTGGCACAGTGGTAGCGTGGCTGCCTTTCAGCACCAGAGACCCGGGTTCGATCCTGACTGCGAGTGCCATCTGTACGGAGTTTGTTCATTTCCCCTGTGACCACGTGGGTTTTCCCCGAGTGCTCCCGTCTCCATCCACACTTCAAAGACGTACAGGTTTGTAGGTTAATTGGTTTTGGTAAAAACAAATTGTAAATTGTCTGTAGTGTGTGCTAGTGTGATGGGGATCACTGGTCAGTGTGGACTCAGTGGGCCTAAGCGCCCTTTTCCACTCTGTATCTCTAAACTAAACCCAAAGTTACGAAAAGCCATAGGCAAGTTCTATAGATGACATTTACAATGTTTAAAAGACATTTTGTCAAGTACATGGATATTAAAAGATTGGGAGAGATATAGGCCAAACACAAGCAAGTGGGTGGAGCTCAGGTGCACATCTTGGTCAGTACGGATTTAGAAACATAGAAAATAGGTGCAAGAATATGTCATTTGAGCCAGCACCACCATTCAATATGATCATGGCTGATCATCCTAAATCAGTACCCAGTTCCTGCTTTCTCCCCATATCCCTTGATTCCATTAGCCCCAAGAGCTATATCTAACTCTATCTTGAAAACATCCAGTGAATTAGCCTCCACTGCCTTCTGTGGCAGAGAATTCCACAGATTCACAACTCTCTGGGTGAAAACGATTTAACTCATCTAAGTCCTAAATGGCCTATTCCTTATTCTTAAACTGTGACCCCTGGTTCTGGACTCCAACATCAGGAACATTTTTCCTGCATCTAGCCTGTCCAATCCCGTAAGAAATTTTATGTTTTTGTAAGATCCCCTCACATCCTTCTAACTTAATTTATTTTTGTAAAACAAGGAACGGTCCGAATCTAACTGGAAAACAAGCCTTTTCACTTTTAAAAATCATTGGTCAAGGAATACAGTGTGTTCTAATTAAAGCTAGATTTAACCAACATTTAAATGCCATTCCGCCCAAATAGTAGTTTTTATATGTTGATCCCATTAAATTCTAATAGTATGCATTGCTTGTGTATATTGTAGGCATCATATCAGGCATGGACATTATGGGCTGGAGGGCCTACTCATGTGCTGTAACTATGTTGTATGTACATTTTAAATTACATAGTACTAAAAATAATCAAATTGACTGATGAACGCTGTTTAAGCACAAAACAAAGGTTAAAGTGAGTAGACTGTAGAATGCACTGCGGTGACCAAGGCAGTACAAGTACCCATCATTCACACAAATTGACCCAGAATAGGCGCCAACGTCAGGCGTATAAGGGAAATATTAGTACTTGATCCGTTACAACTCCTCATGGAAAACTACAATGGACAAGGTTCTCATCCATATTCAACAATATGCTGCCCACTCCTGCTCGCCAGCCTCTTCCCTTATCCCTGCTGTTCATCACTTATAATTTCAAGGTTCGTTATGTGATTGATTCCGTGACTAATGGGTTGGAAAATAAGATGTGCACTCTTTAAACAGATGGCAATAGCACCCGTTTACAAAGTGAAAGCCACTTCCATTAATTTCAATTCCTGTAATTACCACCAGGAAAACTACATTTTGCTCAAGGCAAGAGGAAGCTTGTATTAAGGTATCTATCTAGGTTCATGATTTTGTAATGGGGCTTATTTTAGACGTTAAAGAGATATAACTGAGATAGACACAAAGTGCTGGAGTAACTCACTTTCTAAAGGATGAATCTCAGTTGGGTTTTGTTGAAATATCTTCAGGCCAATGCTGAACAGAATCAGATTTTCATGTTAGTTGCTTATGGCTACACTTTTTTGCATTCATTCCCTTTCTTTATAACTATAATCCAGAGAAGTTATTTTAAGATAGACACAAAATGCTGGAGTAACTCAGGCAGGCAGCTTCTCCGGAGAAAAAGGCCTGGTGATGTTTTGGGTCGGGACCCTTCTTCAGACCGAGAACCGAGATCTTAAATTTGAGGACACATTTTAAATGGCTGCCAAGTATTTGAATGTCAAACAAATACTTATGGTTTCCCCAAGGGTTGGCCAGTACCTCAGAAGAGTGCTCACTTGCAGATCTGAGGTAAACAGAATCAGGTAATGAGGTGTTGCTTTCCAGTCAAACATGAATAAATGGCACTTCTGATGATGGCACCCAAATCTTTGTATTCTAGTTCAATCTGCTTGAGAAAAATCATGGCAGAGACCGAAACAAAAAAAAGGGGGAAAATATAGCTGCATAAGCTACACATAAACAGCATACCTTTTTAGCCACATAAGTGCCAGTGTAGCTCCAACCTTTGGCCACTCGGTGCCATACTGCTCCTTTTCTCCTTCAAGAATGAGTTGCAATGTCTTGAATTTTGTGGGGTTTGTGTCGTATACTGCCTTAATTTTCTATTAAGTTAAAAAAAAAAACAATGACTTGAGCTTTCAGAAGAATCCAAATTCAAAACTCAAAGGTGGTAAATTCCTTTATTGACCAAGTAGCACTTATGTTGAAGTACAGGTCCACCACTGATTTTCCGGCACCCGTGGATCCAGAAGCTTTCCGATTTATCCGTTCTGCCCGGGGGGTGGGGGGGGGAAAAGAGATACCAGCTCACAATGTCGGCCTTGGAAGTCTGCTATGGAAATGGATCTGCCGGCTCCGGCCGGGAGTTTCAGAGCCCCAGCCGTAGGGAACAGATTCGACCCACCTAGACTGTGGAACAGCATCCCTCTCCCCATCAGAACTGCCCCCTCCATCGACTCCTTTAAGTCCAGGCTCAAAACCTATTTCTACTCCCTAGCGTTTGAGGCCCATTGAGGAGGCGCTGTGAACTGTTTTGTATGTGCTGTTATGTTTGTGTGCTACTGTATGTTTCATTTTTTCCTTAGTACCTAAACAGATGTACAGCACTTTGGTCAACGTGGGTTGTTTTTAAATGTGCTATACAAATAAAATTGGACACATTAGAGGCAGGAAACATGTTCCCAATGTTGGGGGAGTCCAGAACAAGGGGCCACAGTTTAAGAATAAGGGGTAGGCCATTTAGAACGGAGATGAGGAAGAACTTTTTCAGTCAGAGAGTGGTGAAGGTGTGGAATTCTCTGCGTCAGAAGGCAGTGGAGGCCAGTTCGTTGGATGCTTTCAAGAGAGAGCTGGATAGAGCTCTTAAGGATAGCGGAGTGAGGGGGTACGGGGAGAAGGCAGGAACGGGGTACTGATTGAGAGTGATCAGCCATGATCGCATTGAATGGCGGTGCTGGCTCGAAGGGCTGAATGGCCTACTCCTGCACCTATTGTCTATTGTCTATTGACTGATCGGCACAAAAGTCCCAACGAGGTCGAAATCAGCTGCCTCACCCAGCCACACATTCGGGGGGACTTCCAGGGGGCAGAACACCAGTTGCTGGGGGGGGGGGGGAAGGGAAGAACAGAAAAAAAAAGAAAAACAAACGGTGGTGGGCCTGTAGTAAATCTACAATGCAGAGCGGCTATTGTTGCTATTACAACCTGAAAAGACCTACATGCTCAAATCCTTCCAACCTTTAAGATACCCATTAAAGGTAACTCTTTAGTGAAGTTTATGTTATACATTTGTCTTTGACACAACTCCTGCAGGCCATCCAGGGAAATCAAATGGTCCATAATAATTCAAGTTATTGCTGTTGGAGTCCATGCGATTGTTAAACCTCTTCTCAGCTGAGCTTTGTGAAAACATTTGCTTGGTTGTTAGGCTCAGAGCCACTGCCCATCTTGCAAGCCCCCAACACCTACTCAATTTCTCAAGCTACACCCCTGAAAGATTGCTGGGATTATTCATCAGAACATTAAAAACAATTTTGACGTTTTAGGTCTTAGACTACAGTACAGTAATGGGTTCTTCGGCCCCAATGCTGAATGTGCTGCCATGCTAAACTGATCTCACTTGCCTGTACAGGGTCCATATACCTCTACTCCCTGCACTTCCATAAGCCGCTTAAACACCCTGCCTAAAACAAAAAAATCCAGAGTCCTAAATAATGTTATAAAAGAATTAGGTCTGGTTGATCCATGGAGACATAATAATCCTAAAGGAAGAGATTTTACCTTTTATTCTAACCCACATGGGAGTTATTCGAGAATAGACTTTTTTTGTGTGTCAAAACAACAGATACATACAGTCAGGGACTGCAGTATAGAATCCATAACTATAAGTGACCACGCCCCTGTCATACTATCCATTGAGCTGGGCAGGGAATCCTTCTTTAAGTACTGGAGACTTAATGTGTCAATCCTATCAGATGAAAAGGTTGTCAAAGAACTAAAACTAAACTTAAAGGAATATTTTCAAATAAATGACAATGGCGAGGTCTCACCATCGACATTATGGGAGGGAGGAAAAGCAGTCATGAGAGGGAAAATAATAGAGATAACTTCCAGATTGAAAAAAACTCGAATGGAAAGGCAAGGAAAGCTAGAAAGTAAAATCAGAGAGTTGGAGTTAGAACATAAAAGAACAAGAAACAACTCTATTCTCGTCGAATTAAAAAAAATGAGACAAGAGTTAGACGAACTTTTAACATATAAAGCAGAAGGAGCTCTTCGTTTTATAAATCAAAGATATTATGAGATGGGTAACAGAGCAAGCCGGTTACTGGCATTCCAACTGCGAAAAGCTCAAACAAATAGAATAGTTACAAAAATAAGACATCCCACTTCCAATTTTATTATGGCTAAGCCAAAAGAGATAGCAAAGGCCTTTGCAGAATATTATAAAAACTTATACAGTGACTCAGAATCTAATCTCACTGAGACCAAAACACAAGAATTTTTCAAAAAACTACATTTACCAGCATTAAAGGTAGAAGAAGCATCTGAAATGATAAAACCAATTTCGTCACAAGAAATAGCCGATACTATAAAAACCCTTAAAAGTAACAAATCCCCAGGTACAGATGGCTTCTCAGGGGAGTATTATAAATGTTTTGCAGAAGACATAACACCAGAATTATGTAAAGTTTTTAATTATGCGCTGTCAACAGGAAACCGCCCAGATACTTGGTCAGAAGCCATAATTTCCGTACTACATAAGGAGGGCAAAGATCCGACTTCATGTGAGGGATATAGACCGGTCAGCTTGCTCTGTAATGATTTAAAAATATTAACAAGCATACTAGCACAGAGAATGCAACAACATATAACTAAATTAATCAAGCCAGATCAAACGGGGTTTATCCCGGGGAGACAGGGGGCTAACAATATCAGGAGAACACTAAATCTTATATCATGTGCTAAAAATAATCCCAGACCTACCATGCTGCTTAGCCTAGATGCACAAAAAGCGTTTGACCGCGTGAAATGGAACTTTTTATATCAAACATTGAAGGTTTTTGGGTTTCACTCAACGTTTATAGACTGGGTAAGAATTGTTTATAAAAATCCCAAATCACGGATCAGAATTAATGGCTGCTGCTCAGACTTCTTCTACCTCAAAAGAGGAGTCAGGCAAGGAGATTGCCTGAGCCCGCTACTGTTTGCTGCAAGTATTGAACCGTTAGCAGAGTCAATAAGACAAAATAAAAACATTAAAGGAATAAAAGATGAAGGGGGCATAGAACACAAGACGTCATTATTTGCGGACGATTTATTAACATACATAGGGGAGCCCTCCACGTCTATACCAGCTCTACTAGATAACCTAAAAGAATATGGTGAAATATCAGGATATTTGACAAATGAAGCCAAATCAATAGCAATGATGCTCTCAGGAGATTGTCCAGTGGAACTTAAAGAAAAAGTCCATTTTAAATGGACCAAAAAAGGGTTTAGATACCTTGGTATAATTATCACTTCGAATACAGCACAGCTATTTGAAGCTAATTATGGGAAACTGATATCTGAGATAAAGGATGATTTGGCTGGATGGGAGATCTTACCGTTGACTCTGGTGGGAAGAGTAGAAACAGTCAGAATGAATATATTGCCAAGACTGTTGTTTTTGTTCCAATCGTTGCCTATTATGATCTCGGGAGCTTTTCTAAAAAAACTGGATAAAATTATATCGAAATTCTTATGGCAAAGTAAAAAAGCAAGAATTAAATACAAGACGCTTCTCAGCAAAAAAGAAAAGGGAGGGTTGAACTTGCCTAATTTAAGAAATTATTATTGGGCAACGCAACTCAGAGCCTTAATCATGTGGACCACTAAAGAGAAAGATTCAATGTGGGTGGAGATGGAGCAAAACGCTTGTAAAAATTTGCCTTTAGAATCACTCCCATTTTTAAACGAGAAGGCCCGGAAGAGGCTCAGGATGGGCAACGAGTGGATTAGGGTAACAATGAAAATCTGGTCAGCAGTAAGAAAGAAGCTGAAGCTGTCAAATTCTGTAAGCAGGGCTACTAGAATAGCAAAAAACCCAGACTTTGTACCATCTACCATGGACTCAGGATTTGACAGATGGGCTGACAAAGGGCTAATATACATAGATCAAATGTTTCAGGGACAAACAATGAAAATATTCACACAACTTCAAAAAGAATTCAATTTACCTGCTCATGACTTTTACAAATTCTTACAGCTAAGAGATTACCTACAGAAACATCAGGAATGGGAGAACATCTGCAAGACTCCATCTAAATTAGAGGAAGTGTTGTGGGGGTTCTCGGAAGACAAGTCAAAAAAAGGGATTATATCAAAAATTTATGAAGCACTACAACATGAATCCAATGAGAACAACTTACATATCAAAGAAAAATGGGAACTGGAAGCGAATATCATAATATCAGAAGAAGGGTGGGAGGAATCATTTAAAGAGGGACATAAACTAACTAAGAGCCCAACATGGAGGGAATTTGACTGGAAAGTTAAAATGCGTTACTTTTATACTCCATTCATTACATCGAAATATAGTAATACAACTGATTTATGTTGGAGGGAGTGTGGAGAAGTTGGGGACTCCACTCATATATTCTGGGATTGCCCAAAAATACAGGATTTCTGGAAGAATATTCAAAAGGAAATTAAACAGATTATGGGCATTAACGTCCCTCTGGAACCAGCACTTTACATTTTGGGTATAATTCCTGACATTTTAGATGAATGTCTAAATAAACACCCAAATACAGAAAAATTGATATCATATATTTATAATATTTTACTGGAAAACGACGCTCCAACGACAGAAATATATAGACAGTCATGGGAAAATGAATTAGGTCAAATTATTAGACCTGAGATATGGGATGAAAGTTTACAACACATACATCACTGTTCGCTAAATGCTAGACACTCTCTTATACAATTTAAAATATTACATAGACTACATTATTCAAAAACTAAATTACATAGTATTTTTCCAAATATATCTGCCATTTGTGATAAATGTCAGCAATTGGAAGCTAATTTAACGCATATATTTACAAACTGTGAAAAAATCACTAAATTCTGGACAGAAATATTCAAAATAATTTCGAATGTGATTAATATGAAGCTGACCCCTGACTCAAATTTAATAATACTGGGAATATTAGAAACAGATCAATTAACAACAACGAATCAAAGAATTTTTATTGATTATAGCTTAATAATTGGGAAAAAATTAATACTGAAATTTTGGAAAGGTCCTACATCCCCCACAATTAAAATGTGGATTACAGGAATGTCGGAGACACTCCATCTGGAAAGATTGAGACTTGTACTCATGGACAGGTTGATTCTTTTCAGAGGAATATGGTCTCCATTTATCGTATATTTAAAGGGTCAAAATGGCTTGGTGCGAGGACCTGACCGCGGCCTGAATAATGGAATGGAGGAAGAATTATGAATTGTAAATCATCGATATATCTCCAATGATGGATAACTTTTTTAATACTCCATTCATTTCTTCAATTTGGACTTCTTATTTTTATTTTATTTTTCTCTATCTTTTCCTCTTTGAAAAAAAAAAAAGTATAGAAATGTATAAGATATAATAATTTATTAATATGTACTTATGCTTAATAAAAATATTTATCAAAAAATTCCTGACAGTATGACAGATAAGAGTTCGAAACATTTACTGACAATCCTGCTGCTGATAGCAAAGAAGATGATAACAACCTCTTGGTTGAAACCACAGCCTCCAAGCATAATGCAATGGAGAGATAGGGTAAAAAATGTGTATATAATGGAAAAAATCACAGCAAGGTTACAGTTGACAACAGACATGTTTGATAAAAGATGGTCATTATTAATACAGGCAATGCCGGGACTCGAG
Organism: Rhinoraja longicauda; assembly: GCF_053455715.1. Lineage (NCBI taxonomy): Eukaryota > Metazoa > Chordata > Chondrichthyes > Rajiformes > Arhynchobatidae > Rhinoraja > Rhinoraja longicauda. Next base: position 6,220,148 of record NC_135977.1, read on the forward strand.
TCTCTTCCGTTTTTGGGAACTTAAAGTAAGGGTATTTACAATCAATATGCATCTCCTATGTTTGTTTAGTTTGTGTTTGTATGTATGTAAAAAAAAAAAAAAAAAGAAAAAAGAAAGTAAAAAAAATAAAAAACAATTTTGACGTTTTAGGTCTTAGACTACAGTACAGTAATGGGTTCTTCGGCCCCAATGCTGAATGTGCTGCCATGCTAAACTGATCTCACTTGCCTGTACAGGGTCCATATACCTCTACTCCCTGCACTTCCATAAGCCGCTTAAACACCCTGCCTAAGATTATTCCAAACCAGAATATGAAAGTGTGTCGAAAAAGCTTTAAAACCGGTCAAATACATGCCTGGATGAAAATATCTAAAAAGGAATTAACTTTAAAACTCCTTTTCATGTGTGTGGAACATTGCACAGTAGTCAATGAAGTATTACGAACTGCAGTCACTATTACATCAACATCATTACCAGCATTAAGATGGATAAAGTTAGTTTGCTTTTGGTAATATTGGCTTGGTGTTTGCCAGAATAGAAAGAACGTCTCGGCTTATTAGTAGCATGTTTATTTTTTAAAATATTCATGTAATGTGGCCTCAGATGATCACATTTGAAAGAGATCACCCCCGAACACTATTACCCTTGGCACTGCACACTAGTGTGGCACTGTAGCAGAGTTGCTACCCTACAGCGCCAGAGACCCGGGTTTAATCCAGACTACTGGTGCTGTCCATACGGAGTTTGTGCATTCTTCCTGTGACCTGCATTCTCCAGGTGCTCCAGTTTCCACCCATAAACCAAAGATGCACAGGATTAATGGTTAATTGGCTTTGAAAAAATGGTAAATTATCCCTTGTGTGTAGGATAGTGTTAGTGTGTAGGGATCGCTGATCGGCGCGGATTCGGTGGGCTGAAGGGCCTGTTTCCACGCTGTATCGCAAAACCAAACTAAAATCAGTCAAAGGGTCGATACACAAAGAACTGCTGATGCTGGAATCTTAAAAAAACAAAGTGCATGAGGAACTCAGCAGATCCGGCAGCATCTGTGAAAGGAATGAACAGGTGACGTTTGAAGTCGCGAGCCTTCTTCAGACCGACCAAAGGCTGTTTCTCTGCTAAACAGCTCTTGGACAACGAAAAGAATGCCACAACTTGGACTACTTACTGCGATATGACCTTTCTGTCATGGGCCGCCTCCAGTGCCATAGTGAGGCCCACCGGAAATTGGAGGAACAGCACCTCATATTTCGCCTGGGCAGTTTGCAGCCCAGTGGTATGAACATCGACTTCTCCAACTTTAGATAGTTCCTCTGTCCCTCCCTTCCCCTCCTCCTTCCCAGATCTCCCTCCATGTTCCTGTCTCCACCTATATCCTTCCTTTGTCCCGCCCCCCTGACATCAGTCTGAAGAAGGGTCTCGACCCGAAACATCACCCATTCCTTCTCTCCCGAGATGCTGCCTGACCTGCTGAGTTACTCCAGCATTTTGTGAATAAATCTACTTACTGTGATGTTGCCCATCACATCTCCTTTGATTGGTGAAAAAACTCTTGAGCCAAGGCAATCTAAAAACAAAATAAAATGAATTTGAACAGGGAGTTGATTGTGAAACAAATTCTAAAAAGCCAAGTCTAGAGTTTGCAACACGCACGCGCACACACGAAAATAACTGCAGATGCTGGGTCAAATTGAAGGTAGACACAAAATCCTGCAGTAACTCAGCGGGTCAGGCAGCATCTCAGGAGAGAAGGAATGGGTGACGTTTCGGGTCGAGTCTTCAGACTGAAGGGTCTCGACCCGAAACGTCACCCATTCATTCCTTTTCTCCCGAGATGCTGCCTGACCCACTGAGTTACTCCAGCATTTTGTGTCTTCCACATATATACACATAGGTACACACACTCAAAACAAACAAACAAACAGACATGGTAGAGATATGTAGCTGTGCAGTGAATGTGGCTTCAGGGCCGAGTAGGGGATTGGCTTGGTGAGGATGTGGTTGCAACACAGGTGACTGAATTGGTGGTCTTGGTGATGTTGAATTGGAACAGTGTAGAAATGTCAAGAGCACAAAAGTTATTTATGATGCTGACCAGCTAACATCAGTAAGTTAAAACATCATCCCAAGGTCTGTGATTTCTCAAAGTGAACTTCAACTTCTCTGCCTGACAAACACCACATTGTCTTTTGTTTGGCCACATTGCACTTTCCAGGGGCCATATCAAACTCTTCAACTTTAGACAACTTATTTCATATTTCCACCACTGCACACTTTCATTTTCAGGTAATTAGTTGTATCCATCTCCAATGGGGCTGGACACTTCTGCTGCAAGTCATCCATTGATGAGTAAAGCACCAAGTGCTGGAGTAACTCGGTGGGTCAGGTAGCATCTGTGTCAGGGCTCTTCAGTCTGGGAACCTAAACCAAACCATCGCCAATCCATTCTCTCCCCAGATACTGCCCGACCCGCTGAGTTACTCCAGCACTTTGTTTTACTCAAGAATCCAGCATCGATAGTTCTTGTCTTCATCAATTCCCGATTCTTAGCTCTGTTTTTCCTCCTCTGTTAAGCCAGTCCGATCTGGCTAGGTATGCCCCATAGGTAGTATTTGCAACATGTTGTTTCATTGGCTATGTTATCATTTTTAGCTACTACAGAGATTCCCTTTGTTCTCCCTCCCCCCCCCAAAAAAACACCTTGTTCTGTAACTTAAAACCAACTTGCTTTTCTGTCAATTCTGACAACGTTCAAACCAAAAAGGGGGTAATGGTTTCTCTTAACACTGATGCTGCCTGACCAGAGTGTTTCCTGCCTTTATTTGATCTTCTATAACCTTGGTTTCTAATACAGAAGGTTGAGTTGGCATGTTGATACTAATATAGCAGACTTTCCATGCAGCACCCTGTACACTTTATTAATGCTCCCTCACAAATGTTCAAGTTCATTACAATTTTTGTACTATCTCCAGGAAATAAATTATTCAGTTCTGGTAATTCTACCATCGCATCATGGGTTAGGATGTAATTAATTTCCATTATTGATGATTTCTATTTGTGGGCTGAAGTTTTTATCACTTTTTTTGCATTTTTAATTTATATTGCTTATGCAATTAGTAATTAACCATTTGATCTTCAAATTTTTTAACCTAAAAATTATTTTAATTGTGTCCTCATTGAAAATTGCTTTAGTTTCAAACACTCGTGCTCATAACTTTATCATTACACTGTGCTCTTGCTAGTTTTGCTGCTGCCTATTGATCAGTATTAATGCCAAATCTCATGCCCATTGTCCTTGTTTGAATGACTGCTGATGAATGACTGCTCTTGTAATCTTGTGACCTCTAATCTTGAATGATTAAACTAGCTGCAACAAAACAAATTTTGCTATTTTTGGGAAAATGAACAAAATTTTGGAACCAATCTCCCTACGCTTTTGATTTTGATCAATGATCCTGTTCACAACAAATACTTTGACATTGCACTGAAATCCTGTTACTAAAGTTGGAGTAGAAAAAACAAATGGAAGATTTGCTTGTAATTTTAAGGTAAGATCAACCATCTGAAATACTACAGTTGCAGCAGGGAAAATATGGCTAGGCTTGATTTATCAGTACTCATTCAATATGAATAGACATTCTTAGGTCACGAGTAGAATATTATTTGTTTGCATTCATTAATAGGTTGGGGAATCACATAGTCCCACATTCCTTTATTGTTACATGTATTGGAATAGAGTGGGAACACTTTGGTATTAGTACTTTCAGAGCACTCATGCACTTTTTAAAAACAAAATGGATTTGCTGTAATCTCCATTGTGAAATGTATCTATTGTGATTAGAATCTACATAGATGTCTGTGCTATATTCCTTCAGTGTTGAGATGACTGACAAATTGGCCAAGGAAGGATGTGTGGAGCTTTGTGTGGACGGTAAGATTTAATATAGACCAATGGCCTATTTATTACCATCGTCTTTCATTGTTAAAGAACCTTGTGAAAGGATGGATGGACTTGTGTACTTAGTTCAAGTACATAAGAGTTTAGCACCAAATTTTAATTGCTGATATTGGAGATGAATCACATGCTATAAACTATTTTAATGTTTGAAAACTATACATAACTATACATTCTTAAAAATCTCTCTTCAAAAATCTTCAGTCCTAAATGGGCAAAACAGTATTTGCAGTGGAGTTGCTGCCTTTCAGTGCCAGAAACCCGAGTTCGATCCAGACTACAGGTGCTGTCTGAACGAGGTGTGTACGTTCTCCCTGTGACTGCGTGGGTTTACTCTGGGTGCTCTGGTTTACCCCCACACTCCAAAGATGCACGGGTTTGTAGGTTAATTGGATTTGGCTAGTTGTAATATGTCCCTTGCGTGTAGGATAGAGCTAGTGTAGGGGGTGATCGCTGATCAGCGTGGACTCAGTGGGCCAAAGTGCCTGTTTCCCTGCTATATCTTTAAAATCTAAAGACATGGACTCATTAGGGCTCTGTGCAAATGTAGTAAGACTTCCTTACTTTTATATGACAACCTTTCATGAAACAAAAGAGCAATGTTTGATTCATCTTCCCAATTACCTACTGCACTTTCTGCATTTCATTTACGATCCCAAATCCCTTTGCAAGGAAGAATGGTAAAAGCAAATATTGAAATGGGGTTCAGCACAAAGAGGACAATATCATTTCCCCCCACATTAAACATTATTTGCTACATGTTATTCATTCAACCCCCAAATTGTTTGCATCCTCCTCACGATTGCCTTTCCACTACCCTTTACTTACGCATCATCCATAAATGTGATTGCAATTTGTGAAGCTATTTGTTATAATGAACAGCATGCCAGCCTCCAATGCCAATAGTGCACTGCATTTAAGCCAGCCCTTTGCAAATAAACAATTGAATTTCAGAAAATCTTTCCCAGAAAAGCATTCCTTTTGTAAATAGTGCGCTTGCAAAAATTCACTGTCCAGATCATGCACTGTTCCCGCTAACAAAACATCCAAGCGCACACTTTTTGCATTTTTCAGCAGTTTTAACAAATGACCAACAAACCAATGAAGGCTTAAGAAAAAAGGAAAATGTTGTGGGGAGCACAAAGAAGCTATAAATTAAATGTTTGAATTTAAATTGCTAGCAGCATGAGTTTAATATTCAATACAATTAGTTATTTTTAAACTAAAAGGTACAAAGCTATGAGCGTTAAAATCTGGCAATTGAAATTGTCCCCATGAAGGTATGCAAGTATGGAACACGCAATTGTTGCAAAACAAAGTGACAATTTCTCCCTCCATCTTTCAACATCCATAAATCTGCATTTCCCCCATCTCTTACTCTTCTCCCAATCTCGTGCCCCGTTTTCCTTTCCTCTCTCCTTTCCACCTACACCCCTCTCTCTAGCTGTCCATTTCACACCTCTTGACTACTAATGACACCCTTTTGCCTCCTTTTCTCCTCTAACCTTTGTCACTTACTCTGCTGATCTGCCCGCCCCTTCACCTGTACTCACCCATCACTCACCAGGCTTTGATCCACATCCACTTCTCTTTACCAGCTTTCTCTCCCCTACTTTAATCAGTTTTGAAAATCCCAACCTGAAATCTAACCTGTCCATTCCCTCCACAGATGCTGCCCGATATGCAGAGTTCCCTCGGCACATTTGTTGTACTGGATTCATTGGATGTGATCTCAACAAAGTTATGAGTTTGATTTTGTGGAGCATCTGGACGAATCTGTAGAGACAACCTGGAGTTTCATGTTCTCTAGCACTTCAGTCCTCCATTGCTTTCTTACCAGCACTGTTACAAAGAGCAGGGCAAGCTTAAAGAACAGCACCTCATTTCTGTCTGGACAAGTTGCAGATATCTGGACTGTCAAATTCTACAACTTTAGAGATACAGTGCAGAAACAGACCCTGGCTTTGGCCCACTGAGTCCGCACCAAACAGCAATCACCCTGGACATTAACACCACCCTACATACTCTGGACAATTTACAATTTTACCAAAACCAGTTAACTTACAAACCTGTACGTCTTTGGTGGGTGGGAGGAAACTAGAGCCCACACAGTCATAGGGAGAATGTACAAACTCCGTACAGACAGCATCCGTAGTCAGGGTCAAACCTGGCACTGTAACTCTACCACCACGTCATTGTGCCACCCAACTTTAGGAAAATTCTCTCCATTAGAGAACCGGTCATTTCTGCTGCAATTCTCTCCCCAGTAGCACAGTCTGATCTATTGTACATCCCAGAGCCCTACATTTCACGACATTTTATGTTCATTTGTCATAATATTACATTTTAACTGTTCCTATTAACCAGAGCGTATTAACCAGAATGTATTATTTACATCGGCGAAACCAAGCGCAGGCTCGGCGACCGCTTCGCTGAACACCTGCGCTCGGGCCGCATTAACCAAACTGATCTCCCGGTGGCCGAGCACTTCAACTCCCCCTCCCATTCCCAGTCTGACCTTTCTGTCATGGGCCTCCTCCAGTGCCATAGTGAGGCCCACCGGAAATTGGAGGAACAGCACCTCATATTTCGCCTGGGCAGTTTGCAGCCCAGTGGTATGAACATCGACTTCTCCAACTTTAGATAGTTCCTCTGTCCCTCCCTTCCCCTCCTCCTTCCCAGATCTCCCTCTATCTTCCTGTCTCCACCTATATCCTTCCTTTGTCCCGCCCCCCTGACATCAGTCTGAAGAAAGGTCTCGACCCGAAACGTCACCCATTCCTTCTCTCCCGAGATGCTGCCTGACCTGCTGAGTTACTCCAGCATTTTGTGAATAAATCGATTTGTACCAGCATCTGCAGTTATTTTCTTATCCTATTAACCAGAGGACCTTTACAACTAATCACCACTGCAAACCTGGCTTCTCCGTTACAAATATGCCCCACACCTCCCTCCTGCCACCGCCTCTTCAGTAACTTAAAACTAACTTGTTTTTTCCTTATTCTTATGACAGTTCTTAAACCTGACATGTTAAGTTTCTCTTTCCACAGATGTAGCCCAACCTGCTGACTCTTTGCAGCATTTCAACAATGAAATTCTTAGTAGAAACAAAACAGCACTTCATATTTCGCATGGATCGCTTACAACCCAGCTTTATGAACTCCGAATTCTCTGATTTTAAGTAAATTCATCTCTTACTCCCCTCCCTCCTTGCCCTCTTCCCCCTCCCGAATCATTTTACCAGTCCCACACATCTCCAGTCTGAAGGGTCTCCACCCAAAACGTCACCCATTCTATCTATCCAGAGATGCTACCTATCCCACTGAGTTTTTCCAGCATTTTATGTTGATCCACAGTTCTCCACAATGTTTCTCTTGAGGTCACAAGATTCCCTGCCTTGGTTTCACTGCAGAGCCTGTCAAGATATTCTGTTTCCTTATCTTTTAAAATGTCCTTTGAGTAGCGGGAAAAACTAAGATTACAGTTGAAATATTTTAGAGAGAAGTCGAATCAGAATTGATTCAAAGGGAGAACAAAGGGGGACCTGGCGTGGGGGTACTTTGTAAGCGCCCTTTAGGCGACTATTTGCATACCTTGGGTATGCAAGCAAAGAATTTCACTGTGATTTGTCATGTGACAATAAAGTATTCAATTTATTGTGTATGGTTACTCTCCCAACATTCAAACCAGCACATTTCTATGCCAGAATACACCCAACTTTGCACTCTTTCCCATAAAATAAAACCTGTTCTTCCCTGACCCTCCTTCCTCTCCATACCAATTACCACTCCTCATTCTCCAAGACCTTTGAGGAACACCTACTGCTGCCCAAAGTTTAAATTTCATCTGGTCAGCAAGTAATGCTTTGGTAGGAGGGGTAAGACGATTGAAAAACATTGTAACATTGCAGTACTTGGGCCAATGGTGTTAATTTTCAGCGCAGAAATGCAGTTCCAAAAACAAAAGCAGCAAACACTGGGAATATTCTGCAAGTCACATCTGTGGGAAGAGAACAGAGTCTAGATTATAGGTCAGAGTGTCTTTGTAAGACTGGCCACCAATGTAAGCAAGTAAGAAACAGTCACAGATGTAGATTTAGGCAAAGCAGCATGCATAATAAAAATCATCACAAGAACTGGAATACATGGATAGTTAAACAGAAAAATAAAATGTTTCGCCAGTACAAAATGGACGAGTCACATTACTGTGCATGTTATCATAACCAGAGTTAATGGAGGTTATTTTTTTTCTTGGTTCTCAAGTTCCAATTTTCATATACATCCTTTCATAAGCAAACTTGCTAAAGTACAGTATCAGGGCAAAAGTAATGAGCTATGGAAATGGGAGTCATCATTCATAGATGGTGGTGGGTTTTCATAGAGTGTGATGGTGTCTGGAACAAGTTGCCAGAGGAGGTAGTTGAGACATGTACTGTAACAACATTCACAAGACATTTGGAAAGGTACATAGATAGAAAAGGATTAGAGGGATATGAGCCAAACATTGGCAGGTGGGCCAAATGTAGATGGGGCATCCTGGTCAGCATGGGCAAGTTGGGCAGAGGAGCCCATTCCAATGCTGTCTGATACTATGACTGGAATAGAAAGAGTAAGTGTACACAAAGTCTTTTACCCAAAATAGGGGAAAATCAAGAATCATGGGACATATGCTTATGGGAAAGATTTAATTGGAACCAGAGGGGCAGCTTTTTCTAGACAACTATTTTGAACCACTAGAGTTTATTTTGGAATTTCCGCCAAGTTTCCTGGAATTCTTTTCCACAGAAGGCTGTGGAGACCAAGTCAACGGATATTTTTTAGGCAGAGACAGATAGATTCCCGATTAGTTCGGGTGTTAGGGGTTTTGAGGAGACAGCAGGAGAATGGGGTTAAGAGGGAGAGATAGATCAGCCATGATTGAATGGCGGAATAGACTTGATGGGCCGAATGGCCTAATTCTACTCCTATTCCTTATGGCCTTTGAGACGCTAATCAGGCACAGCGTACTCAAGATCAGCATGACTCAGTGCAAGACACGAGTAGACATGAGTAGAAATTAAATTATGTGCAGTCACCAACATGAGCAACAGGATTAGCTACATTTCACAAATAGGTTCAGCCCATGAAAGACACATGCAGCATTCTGATCAAATGATAAAATGAACCACTTACAAATCCTGCAATGAGATTAGGTCACGTTTAAGCAGCCCCTTATCAACAAATATGATGAAAGCAAATAAATCAAATCAAATTCACTGCACATCTGAAGGGTCTCGACCCATTTCCTCTCTCCAGAGATGCTGTCTGTCCCATTGAGTTACTCCAGCAATTTGTGTCTATCTTTGATGTAAACCAGCATCTGAAGTTCCTTCCTACACACTTCACTTCAACCCTGATGACCCAACAGTTAATCTACCCAGAAGCTCTCGAGCCCAGCCCTGGAGTATATATTTTAAGCAGAATTTAACTGAAGAAATAATACCATCTGAGCAGTGAAGAAATTATTCAGTGTGCATAATTGCAGGTAGTAACATAGACAGAGAGGTTAACCCATTTAACGGCATAGGTCCTTCAGTAACTCAGGCCCAGCCAAGAAGGGCCATGTGAAAACCTACAATACCAAACAAGCATTCTTTCTCCAAGCAGATGAGAATATGAGATAATAGTCTGAAGGGTCCCAACCTGAAAGATGCCGCCTGACCCGAGTTACTCCAGCACTTTGTGTTCTACACCAGATTCCAGCATCTGCAGTTCCTTGTCTCTCCTTTAGAATGTATTACATTGATATTAATGTCAATGTAAAACTGGCATCAATAAATGAAATTAGCCCATTCATTATCCTTGGAAACCAAGTCAAACAATCGCGTAATAATAGCAGCAAAGCAAGGCAGCATTGTGTAGAAAGAAAAAAAGTTAATGTTTTAATAATGCCAAGTCACAATGAGGAAAGTGATAGGAACAAACACGTTTTAAGTTCGGCGGTCAGTCGAGAAGATTAAATAAAGAGGAACATTTGAGATAGAATGGAGGCAAGGGAAAATCAAGGACACAAATTGTAGACACAAAGAACTGCAAATGCTGGTTTACAAAAGAAAAAGACAGTGTTGGACAAACTCAGTGGGCCAGGCAACATCTCTGGAGATGTTTTGGGTTTAGACCTTTCTTCAGACCGATTGTATTGGGGACAGTTTCTCTCTTAGAGAAGGTAGTGAAGGAAGAGATGCAAACAGATAGAAATGAATGAGAACAGGAGAGAGAAAGATAAAGCTTGAACTGAAATACAGAACATTGCAAAAAAGGTGCTGGCAATATCTAGGTAGTCAGGCAGCACCCATGAAACAGGGAAAATTGAATTAATGTAACAACGATTGAGAATGTCTAGCATCACGTGACAAACTAGAAAAACTGGTCGTAGCCAGGTGCTGGTTTACAAAAAAAGAGTGTTGGAGTAATTCAGCAGGTCAGGCAACATCTCTGGAGAACATGGAGATGACACTTCAAAGAAGAACCCTTCTTCGGACTGGTTATTGGAAACTTGAAATTAATGTCAAATCGCGAGGTAACATATACTTAGTTTAGGAAGAAACTGCAGATGCTGGTTTACACCTACCAGGCAAAATGCTGGAGTAACTCAGTGGGTCAGGCAGCATTATATATATATATATATATATATATATATATCTAAAAAAGGAATAGGTGACGTTTTGGAATCCTCCTTCAAACTTGGTTTAGTTTATTGTCACCTGGTATAGTGAAAAGTGTTTGTTGCATTCCAACAGAGAAAGGGAGATGCTGTTTCGCAAACGCAAGGAATTCAGGACAGGTTAGAGTGGGAATGGGATGAACAATTATAATAGAAAAAAATAGGTGCAGGAGGAAGCCATTTGACCTTTGAGCCAGCACCACCATTCATTGTAATCATGGCTGATCATCCACAATCAGTAACCCGTGGCTGCCTTCTCCCCATATCCCTCGATTCCGCTAGCCTCTAGAGCATTATCCAACTCTTTTAAATTCATCCAGTGAATTGGCCTCTACTGCCTTCTGTGGCAGAGAATTCCACAAATTCACAACTCCCTGGGTGAAACAATTTTCTCATCTAATTTTAAATGGCCTCTCCTTTATTCTTAGACTGTGGCCCCTGGTTCTGGACTCCCCCAACATTGGGAACATTTTTCCTGCATCTAGCTTGTCCAGTCCTCCTTTTATAATTTTATAAGTTTCTATAAGATCCCCTCATCTAAATTCCAGTGAACACAAGCCCAATCTTTCCTCATATGACAGACAGTCCCGCCATTCTGGGGATTAACCTCGTGAACCTACGCTGCACTGCCTCAATAGCAATGTCCTTCCTCAAATTAGGAGTCCAAAACTGCACACAATACTCCAGATGTGGTCTCACCAGGACCGTGTACAACTGCAGATGGGCCTCTTCACTCCTATACTCTAATCCTCTCGTTATGAGGGCCAACATGCCATTAGCTTTCTTCACTGCCTGCTCATGGCCAATATCACGAGAGAGTCTAGGACCAGAGGGCACAGCCTCAGAATAAAATGAAGATGAGGAATTTATTTAGCCACAGTGTGTTTAATTTGTGGTATTCATTGCTGGCTGTGGAGGCCAAGTCAATGGGTATTTTTAAAGCAGAGATTGATAGGTACTCAATTAGTATGGGCTACAAAGCCACCGGGAGATCAGGTTGGTTGAGACGGACTGAGTGGAGGTGTTCAGCGAAACGATCGCCGAGCCTGCGCTTGGTCTCGCTGGTGTAGAGAAGTTGACATCTGGAACAGCGGATACAATAGATGAGGTTGGAGGACATGCAAGTGAACCTCTGCCTCACCTGGAAAGATTGTTTGGGTCCTTGGATGGAGTCGGGGGGTGGGGGTGGTGTTAAAGGGACAGGTGTTGCATCTCCTGCAGTTGCAGGGAAAAGCACCTGGGGAGGGGACGAGTGGACCAGGGAGTTTGAGGGAACGGTCACTGCGGAAAGTAGAAAGGGGGGGGAATGGGAAGATGTGGCCAGTGGTGGGATCCCGTTGGAGGTGGCGGAAATGTTGGAGGATAATTTGTTGTATGCGACGGCTGATTGTTACAAATAGGGGGAAGGGGAGCAAGAGCGGAGCTGCGGGATATTGAGGAGACCCTAGTGACGGTCTCATCTATAATGGAAGAGGGGAACCCCTGTTTCCTAAAGAATGAGGACATCTCCGATGCCCTGGTATGGAACACCTCATCCAGGGCGCAGATGCGGTGTAGACGGATATTGGGTGTAGGGATTGAGTTTTTACAGGAAACAGGGTGGGAAGAAGTGAAGTCAAGATAGCTATGGGAGTCAGTGGGTTTGCAGTAGATGTCGGTCACTAGTCTGTCTCCTGTGATGGAGATGGTGAGATCCAGAAACTGTAGGGAGATGTCAGAGATGGTCCAAGTAATTTGGACCATAGAATGCTGTACATTACTTTTCCTCTGCTTCCTTCAAGAATAACAAGTCTGCCAAACATTAGCAAAAATTTAATTTTGTTTTTGTTTTTAACTTTTGCTAGGTGATCACTTTGCAGACGAAGAATCAAAATGTGATAAAATGTGTTGACCATAGTTTTTCTTTTAACTAATCGTCAGTTGACCATTGCGCTCAATTATGTCAGTTGTGCAAACTTTGGGGGCGAGACAGACATCAGCCCTGGAGACAAACATTTGTTGATAGCGGGAACATGGGAAAGACCCCGAGGCAGAGACAGACGCTGAGGCCTCCCTGCATTCTCCAGCTCTAGTGACAGTCCTGTTGGTTTGCCTTCAAAGTTGACACCTTTGGTCAAAAGCACACCAGCCTGTTCTGCCCTGAGCAATAGACTCCATGTCTTGGAGGAGCATTGCAGCCTAGAAGTAGAGTTTCTGCCTTACAGCGCTAGAGACCCGGGTTTGATCCCGACTACAGGTGCTGTCTGTACGAAGATTGTGTTCTCCCTGTGACTGCACGGGTTTTCCCCAGGTACTCTGGTTTGCTCTCACACTCCAAAGACATACAGGTTAGTTGGAAATTTGGCTTCAGTAAAAACTGTAAACTGATAGTGCTAGTATACGGGGATTGATGGTCAAAGTAGACTTGGTGGGCCACATGGATTATGTGGTCTGTCCAGCACAGCTACACTCAGGATCGTGGACTCCATACTGATCAGGCCAACTCTGTCTAGAACCTCCAGCTTTTGTCACCTTATCTTGCCTTTTGATGCCCACGTGTGATCACCGAGGTCCCCCGTGGAAACATTCGAGCTGTCTGATCAGTGTCCATTCTGTACCCAAATTCCAATCACAGATAGTGACACATGGTCCCAATCTGAAAGGTCACCTATCCATGTTCTCCTGAAATGCTGCCGAACCACCTGAGATAGTCCAGCATTCAGTTTCTTTAGCACATGATGTTAATGCGTTCGTGTGCAAGTATACCAAAATTGAAGTCAGTGGCATCTGTATCAATGGCTGCATTTCCAAAATTATCTCGTTGGCACAATAAAGATGCCTGGATGCAAGACAGCCCAATTGAGAGTTTGAAGAAACAAAGAACTGCAGATGCTGGTTAATATATAAAAGGACACATTCCTTCTCTCCAGATATGCTGCCTGACCCGCTGAGTTACTCCAGCATTTTCTGTCTACCAGAGGACACAAAGTGCTGGAGAAACTCAGCAGGTCAGCCATCACCCTTGGCCAAAATAGATAGGTGACGTTTCTGGTCCAGAACCTTCTTCAGACAGAAGAATACATCTCGACCCGAAATATCACTTAACCATGTTCTCCAGAGATGCTACCCGACCCAATGAGTTAATCCAACACTTCGTGTCCAATTGAGAATTCTCCCTTTTGTTTTCATTTGAGCCTCAAAAAAATGTTTACCACAATTTGACCATCATCAGTCGTAGTCGCACCATTTCAATGCAGACTGGTTAATAAATAACACTTCAATTTTTAATTGTCTGTATTGCCCAAAGTGTAGTACAGTTATGAAAGCTACCAAAACAGTCCCCTCTGTTCACCCTCTGAACAACTAAACACTTTAAAAATTCAAAATGGTCAGTGAAATTTTAAATGTTTTGCCATCAAAATCTATGGAAAATTCCACTCCCTCTGCATCCCAACAAAGCATGCAAGATAAATTCCTGAAGAATGGAGTTTAAAACAAGACACATACAAACCAGTGTAGTTAATGTAGCCCTTATTTAAACCAACAAAGGGGTTATTCTTCCTTTTAAAGTATAGCGCTGCTGCTGACAGATAAACAACAATAGTGCATTGTGTGAAGTGAGGTCTTGTGTTACTGGAAAGTCAATAGCACCTAATCCCAGCTGTTGAGCGAGATGGAAAGGTCCACCTGAATATTCTCTGGAGCTTCTTACAAATACAGCAGGTGGAATAATTGAATGACTGAGGTGGAAAGTTTTACACCACACACAATATTTTAAAAATTCCACAACAGGGAACATGCTATGAAAAATTAAACAGTAACTCCTCCAAGCTGACTCAGCGTTTTATTTTGGCCAATTCAAGCCTAACATTATTGGTCTGTAATAGACGAAAGTTAATATAGGGAGCCTGGTAGCCAAAGGAAACTATTTCTATGCCAGTAAGGTGGCTAAAATACTTGTACTACACTGCTGTGATATTTGCATTTCATGTGACAGATTTCTACTGGGAGGAGTATTCAGTAAAAGAACTAGCCAGTCAAAATTGGAGATTAAATTAGTAGAGGATGGCACAGTGGCACAGCAGTAGAGTTGCCGCCTTACAGCGCCAGAGACCTTGGGTGCTGTCTGAACGGAGTTTGTACATTCTCCCTGTGAACGCACACATTCTCTCTGTGTGCTCTGGTTTACTCTCTCATGCCAAAGACGTGCAAGTTTGTAGGCTTCTGTAAATTTCCCCTTGAGAGAAGGATGTGAAACTGGGATAACATAGAACTAGTGTACGGGTGATCATTGGTCAGCGTGGACTCAGTGGGCCTGTTTCCATGCTATATCTCTAAACTAAACTGTGATATTTATGCGACCTTGTTCCAACAAGTTGCTGCCCTACAGCCTAAGGAAGGGGGTAAAACCTAAACAGGTATTAGCAGCCCAGTCATGTCCAGCCACACATCAAAGCCTCATCCAATTCTGATCCAATTTTCCCCAAATAGTTTGTGGAGTGCAATCAAACAGAACAGTTTAGGTGCTGCACATCTACCCGGATAAAACCAGAACAGATACTTTTATCATCTCAACAGTGCCGCCACACTGACTGTCACATAGACCAATTATAATTACCAGATTATATTTTGTATTAGAATCTAGGAAATTAGTTACGGCTTTGCCAGCATCTAAATTATGGTCATTACAAATGTGTGAATTCCATAATGCAAACTGACTTCTCCAGTAAAAAAAATTCCACAATTGGCCCAGATTTAACAGTGCTATCAGCATCAAAATCATTCAATGTAGAGGCAGGACTGACTCCTGTTCAGTATTCTTTGCTGGATATAGAAACAATAATTCTCTCTCAGATACCCACACATTCCATTCAGTATTAAAGAGTGAGCAATAAAACAAAATTAAGTAAAGCAAAGAACTTCACATGCTGGTTTACACCAAAGCAACAATTACAAGTTAGTTTGGCATCCACCTTATCCAACTGGTTGAAGGTGTGTGGACTCACAGATGCTGGATGAGAACAGAAGTAGACTGCAACATTATCCCTAACCAGTCTGAGGAAAGGTCTCGACCCAAAATGTCACCAATTCCTTCTCTCCAGAGATGCAGCCTGTCCTGCCTGCTGAGTTACTCCAGCTTTTTGTGTCTAGCTCCCTCCGTTTTGTATCACTCCAACCTTGGTACACACATAGGACAAATTAGGCACTAATTGTGACCTGCGGAAATGCTTGTTATCATAAAACATGCATTCATTCCAGAAATGATGGTTGGAAGAGTTGGTGGGTAAGGGAAGAGAGAAATACTAGGGCAGCAAGGGGAAAAAAAATGCTTTCTGGATTGCTTGCAAAGATGAAGGTCCCATGCCTTAGAACAAGTCTGATGGCCCCTTTTTGTACAGTCTTAGAATGCCACCAAAGTGAAAGCTACAAATACATATCTGCAGTTAACCCAATATCATCTTTATTGTTTTTGTCAAATGTCTTTTTTTTTTAAAGTTACAAGATATGGACATTGTTGGACAATACTAGCATTTATTCAGATGGGGCAGAGAGGGAAATTATACAATTGGGCAGCACGATGGCACAGCTGGTAGAGCTGTTGCCACACGGCACTAGAGAACTGAGTTCAATCCTGACCTCGGGTGCTGTCTGTGTGGAGTTTGCACATTCTCTGTTGCCTCATGGGATTCCTTTAGGTGCTCCAGTACCCCCCACATCCCAAAGACATGCAGGTTTGTAGGTTAACTTCCTCAGTAAATTGCCCCAGTGTGTAGGGAGTGGATGCGAAAGTGGGATAACGTGGAACTGGTGTGAATGGGTGATCGATGGTCGGTGTGGATTCAGTGGATCAAAGGTTTCCATAAGGTATCTCAAACTAAACAATTGAGGCATATCAGTACAATTGTTACCTGTGATCTTATTCCAAAGCCTCAAATTGGCTTAGATGTAGACACAAAGAACTGCAGATGCTGGT
This sequence comes from Rhinoraja longicauda, assembly GCF_053455715.1. Taxonomy (NCBI): domain Eukaryota; kingdom Metazoa; phylum Chordata; class Chondrichthyes; order Rajiformes; family Arhynchobatidae; genus Rhinoraja; species Rhinoraja longicauda. The sequence goes on from NC_135977.1 coordinate 6,236,758, forward strand.
TTACAAAAAAGACAAAGTGCTGGAGCAACTCAGCAGCACGGGAACATGCATTGGTGATATTTAAGGTCAGGATCTGTTGACTTAGTCTAGCAATTTGCATCAAGTGCCTTATTGGCTTCAATATTTAAATTTTGATATCTCCACTCCATTCCAAAAGATTGACTGTTTATCAGTTTAAATCAAGCCCCAAAAAGCTCAAAGCCAAAGTAAAATTCAGAGACTGGTAGATATCGTCAACAGGTCAGGTAGCATCTCAGGGGAGAGAAACAGATGATGTTTCAGGTCAATGATAGCTTAGTAAAATTAAGGAAAAAGTAATTAAAAAACATGGTTATGTTGAAGGCGGCAGAGATGTGCAGAGAACAAAGGAAAAACCTTGCACCATTGTACCCCTCAAATCTTGATGACAACAACGATAGATTACCAGCCTTTCCAGTTCATAGATATACAGCATGGAAACAGGTCCTTCAGCCCAACTCGTTCATGCCAAGTAAGATGCCATATCTACGATAGGTCTATTTTCCTGCATTTAGCCCATATTCATCTGAACCTTTCCTATCCATGTACCCATCCAAATGTCTTAAATGTTTTGTATCTGCCTCGACTACTTCAGATAGACACAAAATGCTGGAGTAACTCAGCGGGACTGGCAGCATCTCTGGAGAGGAGTGGACCCATTCCTAAGTAACTAGGTTACTCCACCATTTTTTGTCTACCTTTGGTTTAAGCCAGCATCTGCAGTTCCTTCCTACATATTTCAACTATTTCAAAAATAGCCAGCCTGGATCAAAGGTTAAGCATATGCAAATCTAACCACTTTTTGCCACAAAAGGACTTAGCAAGCAAGGCAGCATCTCTGGTGAACACAGATAGTGATGTTTTGGGTTGAGACCCTCCTTCAGACTGATTTTGGGGGGGGGGGGGGGGGGGGGGGGGGAGAAAAGAAAGCTGAAAAAGGGGGAGGCAGAATAAAACATTGTAGGTCAACACAGGCAAGGGGGATTTTTGACAGATGGTTGAAAAAAGTCAGAGATATAAACAATAGGGGTGTGACTTGTTTGAAGAGTTGTGGATGGTAAAACTGGGGGAGGAAATAGGAGAGTCCAGGTGGGGCCCGGGGGGGAAGGTGGGCAAAGGGAGGGTGGGTGCCGGGAGAGGGGGGGAGAAAGAGGTTACTTGATGGTATGAATGTTGAATTCTTCAATCAGAACATGTGCACTTTTCTCTCTCCACAGACACTGCAGAACCTGATGAATATTTACAGCATTGCCTCTCATTTCAGTTTTCCAGTACCTCCAGTGATCTGCACACATCAGTTTCAGCACTTCTATTCCCAACCCCCACTCTCCCATTCTTTGTCCGCACCTCAAAATGAAGAGACCTTAAATTTAAAAAACCCAGGAAAATGCCTAAAATAGCTGAATTCTCCCACTGTTCTATCATTCCTGCCAGGCTGCCACCCCCGGTTCCATCTCCAACTGGCTGTTTAGAACCCTGCTGTTATGAACACATCTAAACTTCACAACTTCCCAGTGGGAATAACTCTATATTAAGAATGGCCATCCTTACATAATGTTTTCAGCACCTATACTGTTAGCAAGCTTTCTGATCAGTGCAGCCCAAGTGGAAAAATTCAAACACGATCAATACCTCTGCTTTAAAAACAGATGAAAATTGAGCTGAATGATTCTTGAAAGTCACCCGCTTCTCAGAATTCCACTTGTCTTTCACCTGACTATTACAAATGTCGCAATCGGGAGTTGTGAAATGGGGCGGAACAGCTATAGATTTGCTGCCTTGCAGTGCCGAAGGCCTAGGATCCATCCTGACGGCAGATGCTGTCTGTACGGAGTTTGTACGTTCTGCCTGTGACCGTGTTAATTTTCTCCTAGTGCTCCAGTTCCCTCTCACACTCCAAAGGTTTGCAGGTTAACCAGCTTTGGAGAAAATTGCAAATTGCCCCTAGTGGCATAGAAACATGGAACATAGGTGCAGGAGAAGGCCATTTGGACCTTCGAGCCAGCACCGCCATTCATTGTGATCATATCATATCATATATAACACAACGCGGAAACAGGCCTTTTCGGCCCACCAAGTCCGCGCCGCCCAGCGATCCCCGTACATTAACACTATCCTACACCCACTAGGGACAATTTTTACATTTACCCAGCCAATTAACCTACAAACCTGTACGTCTTTGGAGTGTGGGAGGAAACCGAAGATCTCGGAGAAAACCCACGCAGGTCACGGGGAGAACGTACAAACTCCTTACAGTGCAGCACCCGTAGTCAGGATCGAACCTGAGTCTCCGGCGCTGCATTCGCTGTAAAGCAGCAACTCTACCGCTGCGCTATCATGGCTGATCATCCACAATCAGTAACCCGTGCCTGCCTTCTCCCCATATCCCTTGATTCTGCTAGCCCCTAGAGCTCGATCTAACTCTCCTTTAAATGCATCCAGTGAATTGGCCTCTACTGCCTTCTGTGGCAGAAAATTTCACAAATTCACAACTCTCTGGGTGAAAAAAGTTTTTTCAACAAAATGTTACAACAGAAAGTTTAACCTTCACACAGGTGTAGTGTACACAAGTGGGTAGGATAGTGTTAGTGCAACAGGGATCGCTGATTGATGTGGACTCGGTGGGCCGAAGGGCCTGTTTCCATGCCATATCTCTAAATTAAACTAAAGTAAAGTAACAGGGAGTTGAATATGCAATAATGTAGACTTGTGAACCCCCCAGTCACAGGGTTGCAACTCACGTTGAATAATTAATAGGGGATAATAGATGGGCTTGAGAAATGTCTAGTATTTCAAATCAAATAACTCACGTGGGGAAGGAAGCCAAGAAAGCCAAGCTTGAGTTGTTTACAAATCATCTGAGTTATAGATCAAGTTGCTCCCTGTCACTCATCTTATATTCTTTACATGAAGATATATACGAATTACAAAGAGAAAACTTTGGCATCTCCTCTTCTTACAAAGTTTCCCCCCAAAATCACTTTAAAGGTAAATTATCAGTGTGACAGCTAAATTAGGGAGGTGAATCTGTGGAATTCATTGTCACAGAAGGCTGTGAAGGCAAGTCAGGGGATTTTTTTTAAAAGGTGGAGATTGGTAGACTCTGGATTAGTATGCATGTCAGGGGTTATGGGGAGAAGGCATGAAAATGGGGTTGAGAGGGAAAGATAGAGCAATGATTGACTGACGGTGTAGACTTGGTTGGGCTGATTATCCTACTTTCGCTCCAAAAACATATAAAAATTAACATCTACAAGTGGCCATTTTAACCAGCACACCTTAACAATGAACATCTACTGGCATGAAAAGTCCTCACAACGAATGATTTTATTTGCACAAATGATTCACCAGGCTTGGGTAGAACCTGACCCCTAGTTGTTTCCTTTTTGCAGAGCCAGTGACACAAGACCTGATTTATTTCAGAGCAGCATAGATAACAATCAGCTATTGACCATTCCTGAGCTCCATACAATTGCTTTATCTAATAGCCTGTTCTTTTATCAGATAAAGCACAGCTGAGTTAGCATGGAACATCAGGGCAGGAAAAAAATCTGTTAGAATTTTCTAATTGTACAAAACTATTGTTTCACCAATGGCTGAATTGGTCAGGATGCCAGTTCTTAGTCAGAGAAAAAAATGTTAAATAGAAACATTTGAACCATAAATGGATCCAGACTGAAGAGACTCAAAAAGCAAGAGGGCATTGCAAGCAGAATATTTATTTGAAAGTATGTGCTGCAAAAGCTGGAAATCAACTGAAAACACTAGAAGTTATCATTGTTAATTTGTTCACTTAAATAAACATATAAATCAGCCTCTATTGCCAATTTAAACCAGACACAAAAAAGCTGGAGTAGCTCAGCAAGTCCAGCAGCAACTCTGGAGAAAAAGGAATTTCGGGTCGCAACCTTTCTTCAGACTCAGAGTCAAGAGAAAGGGGAACGAGAGAGACACAGACATTACTTCAGACAAATGAAAGGAAGATATGCAGAAAACAATGATAATCAAGGATGTGTGAACCCCACAGATGGCTGTGGGATAGGTGATAATGAGTTATACAGACAGTGGAACTCAACCGGATGACAGTGAAACTGGTACGACGACTAGGGTGGGGGAGGGACAGAGAGAAAAGGGATGTAAGGGTTACCTGAAGGTAGAGATATCAATATTCATAGCGCTGTATTGGAAGCCGGCACCAGCAGGCCCTCTATCCATTATCAGCTTGTCACTACTGTGTAACATCACTGCCCTGAGAATAAACATCCAGAGTATGGAAATTGAAAGGATACTAGTCAACCATCTCCTCTCCCCGATTGCCAAATTCCCACCACATCCTAACATCCACGCAGTTTCACATGCTACTCAAGTCCATGCCATCTCAGTTATTTCCCGTACTACTTATTTTCCATGTAACCTAAACTCCCCACATTCCAATCAATTTCAATTTAAAGATGCAGCTTGGAAACTGGCCCTTTGGCTCACCGAGTCCACACCATGTTATCCCAGTTTCACATCCTACACACTAGGGACAATTCACGGAAGCCAATTAACCTAAAAAACTTGCATGTGCTTGGATTGTGGGAGGAAACCAGAGCACCCAAAGAAAACCCATGTGGTCACAGGGAGAACGCACAAACAGCATCCATACTTAGGATCAAACCTGGGTCTCTGCAGCTGTAAGTAAGCAACTCTACCGCTGCACCAGATCCTACCATTTATCTATATTCTCCTACTTGCAGTTTAATCAACATTATACATTAACTTATGCCCTCTTTAAAAAATATGCTACCATGTTACAACAGGCGATTGATTAGTCTTCCAACTTGCAATAACAATAAATGTTTGTATGCAAAAATAAACTACCCATAACTCTGGAGACGGGAAAATGCCAGATGCTGGAATCTTGAGCAAAGAAAAAAAAGAATTGCTAGAGGAACTCAGCGGGTCAGTCAGCATCTGCAGAAGGAATAGACAACTGTATCAATTCAGGTTGGGGTCTTTAGGATGATTGGAGAGAAAGCTAGAAAAGGGAGGTGGGGGTGGGACGAAGCCTGGCAAGTAATAGGTACGGGGAGGAGGTGAATTGAGATGGGTAGAGGAAGCGCCATAGACTGGAGAAGGAGATACGAGGTGAAAAGTTCAAAAGTTCTCGGAGTAGAATTAGGCCATTGAGCTCATCAAGACCATGCAATTCAATCATGGCTATCTTCCCCTCTCAACCCCATTCCCCTGCCTTCTCCCATAACCATTTCTTGAACAGCTCCATCCAAGACAGCAGGAAATTAAAGAGAATGGTTGACGCAGCTCAGACGATCACACAAACCAACCTTGTGCACCCTTGAAAAGGGTGTAAAATAAGAACAGGGCAATGAAATGTACAACCTGAGGGAGTGATTTGGGTTGAAGACAACAGGGGAGAGAAGGAGTGTGAAAAGGGAAGTGTAGGACACAGGAATGGGAGGGAAAATGAGCAGATTGACTTGGGTGATGGGAGAAATATGTGCACACAAGGAGGTAGGGAATATCTTATTGGAGATCAGTAAGAGACTTCAATGTTCGTACCACTGGGTTACAAGCTACCAAGGGGTGATGGAGATGCTGTTGTTCTTGTTTGTATGCGGCTCACTCTGGCAATGCAGGAGGCAAAGGACTGGAAGGTTGATATGGGTATGGGAAGGAGAGTAAAAATGGTTGGCAAGTGTGAGTGTTCAGCTAAATGGTTGCTCAGTTTCTGCACGGTCTCCTAAGCAATTCAATCATTGGCCATACTGCAACCAGGTCTCGACCCGAACCGTCACCCATTCCGTCTCACCAGAGATGCTGCCTGTCCCACTGAGTTACTCCAGCATTTTGTGTCTATCTTCTCTACTGCTCTTTCTCCTCATATCACTCTTCCAGAAACGAGCTACAGAAAGCCTCTCTATCTCTGTTTCAGCCCAGAGATGGAGAGTCAACGGTGTATGCTCCTTTAATCAGGGGCAATGGCTTGGCCCAAAGGACCAACCATAATCCCCCCCCCTCCACTTTCCCACCCCGCTCCCCCTCCATTTTCCCCTCTCCCTATCCACTTCCCCCCCATCACTCCCCCGCCTCTCCCCCTCAACTTTCCCCCCCGCTCCCCCTCCACTTTCCCCCCTCTCCCCCTCCACCCCTTCTCCCTCCCCCCTCTACTTCCCCCGCCTCCCCCTCCACTCTCCGCCGCCTCTCCCCCCTCCACTTTCTCCCCCTCTCCACTGTCTCCCCCTCTCCACTTTCTCCCCCACCACTTTCTCCCCTCTCCCCACCACTTCCCCCCCTCTACTTTCCCCCTCTCCCCCACCACTTCTCCCCCCCTCTCCCCCACCACTTCCCCCCTCCACTTTCCCCCTCTCCCCACCACTTCTCCCCTCTCCCCCACCACTTTCTCCCCCCCTCTCCCCCTCCACTTCCCCCTCTCCCCCACCACTTCTCCCCTCTCCCCCACCACTTTCCCCCTCTCCCCCTCCACTTTCCCCCTCCCCCACCACTTTTCCCCCTCTCCCCCTCCACTTTCCCCCCTCTCCCCCCTCCACTTTCCCCCTCTCCCCCACCACTTTCTCCCCCCTCTCCCCACCACTTTCCCCCCTCTCCCCCTCCACTTTCTCCCCCCTCTCCCCCACCACTTTCCCCCCTCTCCCCTCCACTTTCTCCCTCTCCCCCTCTACTTTCCCCCTCTACTTTCCCCTCTCCCCACCACTTTCTCCCCTCTCCCCCCTCCACTTTCTCCCCTCTCTCCCCCTCCACTTTCTCCCCCCTCTACTTTCTCCCCTCTCCCCACCACTTTCCCCCCTCTCCCCACCACTCCCCCCCCTCTCCCCCTCCACTTTCTCCCCCCTCCACCCCCACTTTCTCCCCCCTCTCCCCCACCACTTTCCCCCCCCTCTCCCCCACCACTTTCCCCCCTTTCCCCAACCACTTCTCCCCCCTCTCCCCCTCCACTTTATCCCCCCTCTCCCCCACCACTTTCCCCCCTCTCCCCACCACTTTCTCCCCCCTCTCCCCCACCACTTTCTCCCCTCTCGCCCACCACTTCCCCCCTCTACTTTCCCCCTCTCCCCCACCACTTTCTCCCCCCTCTCCCCACCACTTTCTCCCCCCTCTCCCCCTCCACTTTCCCCCTCTCCCCCACCACTTTCCCCCCTCTCCCCCACCACTTCTCCCCCCTCTCCCCCACCACTTTCTCCCCCCTCTCCCCCACCACTTTCCCCCTCTCCCCCACCACTTTCTCCCCCCTCTCCCCACCACTTTCCCCCTCTCCCCCTCCACTTTCTCCCCCCTCTCCCCCTCCACTTTCTCCCCCCTCTCCCCCACCACTTTCCCCCCTCTCCCCTCCACTTTCCCCCTCTCCCCCTCTACTTCCCCCTCCACTTTCTCCCCTCTCTCCTTTCTCCCCCCTCTACTTTCTCCCCTCTCCCCACCACTTTCCCCCCTCTCCCCACCACTTTCCCCCCTCTCCCCACCACTCCCCCTCCACTTTCTCCCCCACCACTCCCCCTCCACTTTCTCCCCCCTCTCCCCCTCCACTTTCTCCCCCCTCTCCCCCTCCACTTTCTCCCCCCTCTCCCCACCACTTTCCCCCCTTTCCCCAACCACTTTCTCCCCCCTCTCCCCAACCACTTTCTCCCCCTCTCCCCCTCCACTTTATCCCCCCTCTCCCCCTCCACTTTATCCCCCCTCTCCCCCACCACTTTCCCCCCTCTCCCCACCACTTTCTCCCCCCTCTCCCCACCACTTTCTCCCCCCTCTCCCCCTCCACTTTATCCCTCCTCTCCCCCTCCACTTTCTCCCCCTCCACTTTCCCCCCTTTCCCCAACCACTTTATCCCCCATCTCCCCCTCCACTTTCCCCCCTTTCCCCCTCCACTTTATCCCCCCTCTCCCCCTCCACTTTCCCCCCCTTTCCCCAACCACTTTATCCCCCATCTCCCCCTCCACTTTCCCCCCCTCTCCCCCTCCACTTTCTCCCCCTCTCCCCCTCCACTTTCTCCCCCTCTCCCCCTCCACTTTATCCCCCCTCTCCCCCTCCACTTTCTCCCCCCTCTCCCCCTCCACTTTATCCCCCCTCTCCCCCTCCACTTTCTCCCCCTCTCCCCCTCTACTTTCCCCCCTTCTCCCACCACTTTCCCCCCCCCTCTACTTTCCCCCTTCTCCCACCACTTTCCCCCTCCACTCCTCTCTCCCTCTATCCACTCCCCAACTTACCGAAGAAGGGCGGCAGGTAGGAGACACTTTCAAGGAAAGATCTGGTGTCGATCTGCTTGTCCGCCGGCAGCTGCTTGAACTGGTGCTCCACTAACATCGCCATGGGTGGTGGCGATGGTGAAACTGAAGCTGAACCTCAGCACTCTCCTCTCCTCGAGGTAGCACAATAGGTTTGGTTTGGTTTTGGTTTTGTTAGTTTGTTTGTTTTAAACTTGCCAGCAGCGAGCACCTCCTGAGCGCGACCTGCTCCACTGGCCGACCGGGCCCGACTGGGAACACCCACTCGTGTCATAGCAACAGCCCAGAACGGCCGGCCAATCACACGCACGCTCCGCGACCATCCGACCAATCAGCTCCGTCCGCACCAACCAGCCAATCCCACGACAGCAAAAAACAACCAATGGAAACCTAGGATTAGCCAATCACCCACACGCCCATTCACCCAATCGACCAGTTAAAAGTATTTAGCTGCTAGTCTATATTTATTTTTTAAATTTTATTTAAAAAGTTTTAAAATATATACATATATGATATTTAACCGAGAGGTATAATTTATAATAAATAATGGTTTATGTGTGTAAGAAAATAACTGCAGATGCTGGTACAAATCGAAGGTTTTTATTTCACAAAATGCTAGAGTAACTCAGCAGGTCAGGCAGCAACTCAGGAGAGAAGGAATGGGTGACGTTTCGGGTCGAGACCCTTCTTCAATGGTTTATGTGTGTCTTGGATATGCAGGAAATGGGGGTGGATATGCAGGTTCTTGGTTCTTGGTCCTCCAAAATATTCCAAATCGAATTTAAACTGGAAATGTGGAGATATGGATTGTATTGAGCCAAGGAACTGCAGATGCTGGTTTACAAAGAAAAATACACAAAGTGCTGGAGCAACTCAGTAGGTCAGGGAGCATCTCTGGAGAACATGATGCCAAGAGCAACTCTTACCTGCTTGCACATAATCCAGTCTGAAGAAGGGTCTCAACCCGAAACATCACCCATTCCTTCTCTCCAGAGATGCAGCCTGTCCCGCTGAGTTACTCCAGCATTTTGTGTATATTTTTATGGAGAGGTGACGTTTCAGGTCAGGACCCTTCTTTAGACTGGATTATGTGCAAGTAGATAAGAGTTGCTCTGCGGCACAGACATTGTGAGCCGAAGGACCTGTTCTTGTGCTGTACTGTTCAATGTTCAAAGAAAACATGTCTCACTTTATACCGTGTGTAATTTGACTAAAAGACATTCTCTGTCTTCTCAAACTTTATTTTCAGAATTCTCCATTGTCTCACTTCTCCCCTCTCTGTCTTTCTGTAATTTACCCAGGTCTGTAATCCTAATTTATAGCATCTGCCATCAACTAATGCTGGCCCCTTCGCCAAAGTCATTTGCTTCACCATCAGGTCAAAGAATCTGAGCTGTGGAATTTCCTTTCATTCCCGTTGACTCCACCTTTAATTCCTCCATTAAGATGGCCCTAAAGTCCTTCCTCTTTGCCAAATTTTTGGTCAGGGTCAAATATCTAATTTGTGGTTCACTGCCAATTTTTATTGAAATATTCCGCAAATTTCTTTTGGAAATTTTGTTAAAGACACTTGTGAACAAAGGTTGCTTTATTTCAAATACATTTCCAACAGTGCAAGAGTGACTAGACTGTACCTCATTAGCAGTAAAGTGTCAGGACATGCAGTAGTTGCAATTTAAATCCCCAAGTCATAGTAATCATTAAAAAAAGTTACAAAAATGAAGAAACTTGTTCAGCCCATCATCTTGTGGAAATACCCAGCCCAGGATTGTACAACGTGGAAAGGAGAATTCAGGATGGCATTGTAAATCTCCAGTCTATTCATCGGGAGTCTGTGGAAGCTCTGTCTCTCAAGCTACTCACCTGCCAACCACCTGCCTACCACATCGAGCAATTCCTGGCCCTCCTTTGGCAGTCTGTCGATCCCATTTTGCCATCATTAGCTATCTCAGAACTCACAAAAATCAGTATTGAAGCAAGTCATCCTCAGTTCTGAAGATCTGTCTAAGAAGAATAAGAGGAAGGAAATAGTGGATATTGGCTATGATGGAGTCATAGAGTCATATAACGTGGAAACAGGCCCTTTAGCCCAAATTGCCCATGCCGACCAAGATATCCCATCTACATTAATCCAACCTGCTGCATTTGGCTCATATTCCTCTAGACTGATATTTGAAGCCTGAAAGTGATGAAACAAGGTTAGAAGACTACGAGCCTAAACAGTATTGATATAATCATGAAAGTAAAATTTTAATAGAAGGATATAGCCCAGGGGGAATGAAAAGAAGAATTAACAGGTAAAACAATGATAATGCAATGGGAGGCTTTCAAGAATGAGACCGTTTTGATGCAGACCAAATACATTCCCAGAAAAGGAGAAGCACTAGAGATTTCAGATTATGGTGAAGTAGAAAAAGTTTACAAAGTTAGAGTATGCCATACCAAGCTATGATGCATCCCGATAAGATGCTTTCCACGGTGCTTCTGTAGAAATTGGTAAGAGTAATTGGAGATATGCCAAATTCCTTTTGTTTTTAAAGTGTTAATGGATTAATGAGCTTTCTTGGCCATATTGTCATTGTTATTGTACCAGATTGTTGGTGATATTTACACCTAGGAACTTGAAGCTCTCAATCATCTTGAGTTCAGCACATTGATACAGACTGTATGTCTGTATGTCCTCCACTCTGCTTCCTGAAGTCAATAACCAGCCCCTTCATTTTGCTGACATTGATGGAGAGATAGTTGTCTTGACACCATGTTACTCAGCTTTCTATCTCCTTCCATCGTAGGTTGCTAAAGGAATTAACGGGGATTTCAGAATCCTTCACCACAATCTCTCAAACTTCCTTGGATCTGGGTCTGTACCAGAGAATCCGAACATTTGAAATATTACATCCTGGCAGTAGAGGTGCATCATTCCCTGCAAGTTGTCAGTCAGGTGGGCAGGATAGCGATGAAGAAGTTTGGCACACTTGCCTTCCTTGGGAAAGATCTTGAGTATAAAAGTTTGGACAGCATGATGCAGATGGTGAGACCACACTTGGAGAACTGTGTACAATTCTGGTCACCCGACTATAAAAAAATGTAATTAAGCACGAAACAGTGCAGAAAACATTTGCTGGGATGTTACGTGGACTTGCGTACATGAGTTGTAGGGAGTGGCCAAATAGACTGGGACATTCGGTTTTTTGGAGAGTAGGAGGCTGAGGAATCATTTTTTGTACGTATACAAGATCATGAGGGGCATGTATAAAGTGAACGCTTACAGACTTTTCTTCCCAGGGTAGAGGATACTAGAACTAGAGGGCATAGGCGTAAGGTCAGAGGGGAGAGATTTACGAGAGAGCACATGTTCAGTCAGGCGGTAGTCCATATCTGGGTTGAGCTGGCAGAGGAGGCAATGGGATATAATTATGGCTTTAAAAAGACATTTTGACAGATATATGGATAAGAAGGGTTTAGAAGGATATGGGGCAAATGCAGGCAAAGGTGACAAGTCCAGAATGCCAACTTGGTTGGCATGGACAAGGTGGGCCAAAGGAACTATTTAGATGCTTTAAAACTCTATGACTGTTTGGATGCTTTAAAACTCTATGACTATGACTCTAACTGTACTAACCGTACAGCCAATCTAATATTGACGGTGAAACCAAAAGTCACAGGAAAAAGAAATGAACCAACTTTGTTACTGCAATAAAGTGGGTTTATAAAAGCTATTGTTAATGGAAAATCATGTCTTTTAAATTGGACTGAGTCCTTCAATTGAGATAGTGATGAAGGTAATGCAATTGATTTCAGAAGGGGTGGCACAGTGAGGCAGCAGTAGAGTTGTTGCCTTACAGTGCCAGAGATCTGGGTTTCATCCTGACTATGGGTGCTTTCTGTACGGTGTTTACATGTTCTCCTTGAGACCACATGGGTTTCTCTGAATGCTCCGGTTTCCGCCCACATTCTAAAGACGTGCAGAATTGTAGGTTAATTGGCTTCTGTAAATTGCCCCTAGTGTGTAGGACATAGAACTCATGTAGGGGTGTTTGTTGGATGGCATGGACTCGGTGGGCCGGAGGGTCTGTTTCCATGCTGTATCTCTAAACTAAAACTAAGGGCTAAATTCTCTTTTACACATATGACTGGATAAAATCATCATTAGTATGATAGCAGATATTTTCATACCATCAAACTCAATCAATCAAATTTTATTGCTAAACATTTCAAATATCACATTGAAGATATTCATTGTAATCAATTTATAGTTTAAAGGTTAATTTTGTAAGGCGTCCAATTTAATGACTCGACTTTCCATCGTGACCCTGCCAATCTATGCTCAGATCTATATTTTCATGAAACGATGACCCTCTTAGAGCAATGCCCTCATCCTGAATAGTTTATTGAGTAGCCAACACTATTATGAACTGAAGCAGGAAAAAAAGTAATAAAATATATTATTTAATATGATGAGGGTGATGAATCTGTGGATTTTTTTTGCCACAGAAAGCTGTGGAGTCCAAGTCAGTAGATATATTTAAGGCAGAGATAGATAGATTCTTGATTAGTATAGACAATAGACAATAGGTGCAGGAGTAGGCCATTCGGCCCTTCGAGCCAGCACCACCATTCAATGTGATCATGGCTGATCATTCTCAATCAGTACCCCATTCCTGCCTTCTCCCCATACCCCCTGACTCTGCTATCCTTAAGAGGTCTATTTAGCTCTCTCTTGTGTAAAACATCGTGTAAAACATAGGTGTCAGAGGTTTTGGGGAGAAGGCAGGAGAATGGGGTTAGGAGGGAGTCATAGATCAGCCATGATTGAATAGCAGAGTAGACTTGATGGGCCAAATGGCCTAATTCTGTTCCTATCACTTATGATCTTATGATGATTGATATGATTAGTAATATTCTTCTATTTGCATCTTATGAGTTATTTTTCTTGTTTAGCTCTTGTCGCTCAATAGTTGAAAATAAGGTCCTAAATTCACACAACCCCTTTTAATTAATACATGACAGTGTCGAATCCAAGTTTAACAGAATCATCAAATATTAAAGGGCACAATTACAATATAATTGAAATCAGGACAAGCAATTATGTTTACTTAGTTTGGGCTATCGTCATTTGCACAGCAGAGTGAATATAAGTATGACTTATCAAAGATCTTCCTTACACGTGCACTAATTAGCACATATTATTTACTTGCATTAAATATTTATGTAGTTTCAATAATTTAAATGGGGCAAACACTGACAATGAATATGGACAGAAAGGTACACTTTATCTGTGTGTATTACTGATCTGGAAAAATGTCATGAAATTTACAAAGCTCTGATAAACATTATGAAATAATATATTCAGTTTCAGGTCTGATTATTAATTTAATTTGTGGAAGAAAAAAAAGATGTTTTGCACAATGCAGAATTAGAGAATAAAGAGAAAATAGATGAAACAAAGTGAACAGCAGACCTTTTTAAAAGTACAAAATAAAAGACTTATTAATATTGCAAGAATGTCAACAGTGACATTTAGACTTGGCAAGACCCAATCTAGTAGTGGTCATTTTATCTAAATGACAGTCAGCAAAATCGGTTAAAATATTTCTAAATAAAATTCAAGGCGGTTCCTCTAAATGATTTATGAAGGTATTGTATTTTTATCTGTCTTATTCTTTTCTTGGTTTTTATTTAAGAACTTGGAACAATACAGCACAGTAACAGACCCTTCGGCCCACAATGTCAGTGCGGACATGATGCTAACTTGAGGGATATGGACATGATGCTAATTTGAGGGATATGGGTTATGTGCAGGCAGAGGGTGGTGAGTGCCTGGAACACGGTGCCAAGGGTGATGGTAGTGGGAAATACAATAGTGGCATTTAAAAGGAATTTAGAAAGGCACATGTTCATGCAGGGAATAGAGGGATATTGATCATGTGCATCAGCACTCTCTTCCCTCACCTCCTACAACTGCTTGGGATCAGGTTCAAAGGATTTATCCAATCTTTAGTCCACCAAACATTTAATACTTTCTCCTTTTCAATGGTAGTTTGTGCTAGAATTCCACTATCCCCCTTCATGAATTCTCCAATTATGATGTCCCTTGCCTAAGCTGACCAACATGTCCCACCTGCCTGCGTTTGGCCCATATCCCGCTAAACCTATCCTATCCATGTACCTGTCTAAATATTTCTTCAACGTTGCGATAGTATCTGCCTCAACTACCTCCTCCGACAGCTCGTTCCATACACCTACCACCCTTTGAGAGAAAATGTTATCCCTCAGGATCCTATTAAATCTCTCCCCCCCCCCCCCCCCTCCCCTCCCCCTTCACCTTAAACCTGTGTCCTCTGGTTCTCAATATAGTTGATAAGTATTTATTTAAGACCTCACCTACATTCTCTGGTCCCAAACACCAATTGTTACTTTGGTGCCCAATAGGCTTTATTGTTTGTGTAAGAAGGAACTGCAGATGCTGGTTTAATCCGAAGTGGAGAGACACAAAATGCTGGAGTAACTCAGCGGGACAGGCAGCATCTCTGCCTGGAGAGAAGGAATGAGTGTCGTTTCGTTTCGTGTCTGAAGAAGGATCTCGACTCGAAACGTCAACCATTCATTTCCCTCCAGAGATGCTGCCTGTCCCGCTGTGTTATCCCCAGCATTTTGTGTCTACCTGCGGTGTAAACCAGCGTCTGCAGTCCCCTCCCCTCCCCTCCTGGCTTCGCCCTCTGCCTGTGTGTGTGTGTGTGGAAAGCGCGGTTTCCAGGGGGCGGGACACTGGCGTTGGCTGCGGGCAGGCACCGTACCGTACATCTGGCGGTTGCCATGAACGACGCGGCCCGCGCCCCGGCAAACGGTCGCGATTAGCAAATATTGGGGATAAAACTAAAGATCGCCGCAGGACGGAGCTCCCTTTCATCGCCGAGCGGCCGCGTCCACGTCCAGCGTTCTGGTACGGTACTTGTCTTTGCCAAGCGGCGGGAGGCTCTCGCACGGGGTTGCCCCGGGTGATGGGGCCTGGTGGCCTGGCGCCGCCTCCCTCGCCCCTCACCATCACCTCCCTCACTCACCCTACTCACCTCCCTCCCATCTCCCTCACTCACCCCCTCATCTCCATTCCTCACCCCCTCAATCCCTCGCCTCCCTCATCGACCCCTCATCTCTCCCTCACCCCCTCAATCCCTCCCCCATCACCCCCTCACCTCCATCACTCACCCTCTCACCTCCCTCACTCCCCTTATCACCCTCACTCACTAACCTCCTCACTAACCTCCCTCACTCACACCCCTTATTCACCCCCCTCGCCTCCCTCATCTCCCTCACCTTCCTCGCCCCCATCAATCCCTCACCTCCCTCCACCACTCATTCCATCCCCCCTCACTCCCCACTCCATTCCTTCCCACTCACTCACTCCATTTCTCCCTCACCCACTTCTCCCCTCATCCCCTCTATTCCTCACCTCCCTCAGTTCCCTTGTCACCCTTCCTCATCTCCCTCAATCCCTTGATCACTCAATCCATTCCTCCACACTCACTCATTCGCTCCCCACTCATTCCCCACTCCCTCCCCACTCTTCTCTCACTCCCCCCCATTTCTCCCTC
Source organism: Rhinoraja longicauda (assembly GCF_053455715.1). Classification (NCBI taxonomy): domain Eukaryota; kingdom Metazoa; phylum Chordata; class Chondrichthyes; order Rajiformes; family Arhynchobatidae; genus Rhinoraja; species Rhinoraja longicauda. Next base: position 6,252,605 of record NC_135977.1, read on the forward strand.
ACTCCCTCTCCATTTCTCCCTCACTCCTCTCCATTCCTCTCTCACTCCCCACTTACATGCACATTTCCCGCTTCTCACAATAAGGGGAGAGCAGGACACAGGGAATTGAAGATACAGGGATGTGGACCAAAACGCAAAGTGAACGAATGAATGAATGAATGAATGAATGAATGAATGAATACTTTTATTGACCAAGTATGCAGATACAAGGAATGTGCCTTGGTGCTCCGCTCACAAATGACAACACAAACATACAGTTAACAATTAAGAATAAAGCATAACCACATCAAAACAATAAGGGTACAACATTACGGTCTAAACATGTGGGTGAAAATAAACCAGAGCAAAAAAGAGACTACAGACTTTGGTTATTGAGTAGATCTATCACTCGTGGAAAAAAAGCTGTTTTCATGTCTGGCTGTGGCTGCTTTGTGGAACTCAGCAGGTCAGGCAGCATCTGGGGAGGGGACAGACAGGCAACATAGACCAACGCACATTGAAGAAGGGTCTCAACCCGAAACGTCACCCATTCCTTCTCTCCTGAGATGCTGCCTGACCCGCTGAATTACTCCAGCATTTTGTGATACCAACGCAGATTGAAGTGCCTAGATGTCAGGCTGTGCGACACTTAAGATTCTAACATCTGCAGTCTCCTGTATCTCTATTGGAGTAACTCAGTACACCAGGCAACCTTGGTGGGAGGAATTGTTGACACTACGGTCACTCTACCCCAAAACATTGACAATTACTTCCTTCCCCAACACCCTCTGCACCCCCTTCCCCATCCCCGACGCTGCTTAACCCATTTAATTCCTCCAGCCGTTTTTAGTGCAAGTTTTGGAGGCACGGTAGGGTTAATGCAGTGCATTAACTGCATCAATGTATGCCAATAGCCTTACGGATTGTAATCATTCAAAATTAATAACCTCAGTTTGCTCTCCTGTGGTTTGAAGCCTGTAACTGTATTTCAACAGTGCGAGAAAACATGCATTACAATTTCGCACAATAATTACCCTGGAATCTGGGGAGAAATAGGACAACTGTTAACCATTTCGGTAATTAACTTTTGATACAACTAACACACGAATAAAGCAAGTTCTTCAAGGCTAGTGAATTGACCTATATTTAGATAACATCTTTACCAATTCAGATAATTTTTACAATTACTGATAATGATGGAAAATTGGCCAAGCAGTGGGTCACTGAAGGCAGATATCAATACTCTTGTTGGAATGACTGACTTACTGCCCCAATCTAGCATAATTGTTTTGTATATTAATATTGGTCTCATTGACTAGACTGTAACAGGGAAGAAAGAGCCAGGGCCACATGAATGCTTATTGTTTAGTTATCCTTGCTTGAAATGAATTTTTGCAATCTTCACTAAGGGAAGAACTGAACTCTGTTATGAATTTTATAATATAAATAATTTCCTCAACACAATCTTTCTCAACACAATCACATCAAGAAATTTGAGCACAGACACAAAATGCTGGAGTAACTCGGCGGGCAAGCAGCCTCTCTGGATAGGATTCCTTCCATCCAGAGATTAAGTCAAGTCAAGTCAAGTTTATTTGTCACATACATGTGCAGTGAAATGAAAGTGGCAATGCCTGCGGATTGTGCACAAAAAGAATTACAGTTACAGCATATAAATAAAAGTTAATACAGAGAAGACAAAATTTAGTCCCTGGAGTTATAAAAGTTAACAGTCCTGATGGCCTGTGGGAAGAAACTCCGTCTCATCCACTCCGTTTTCACAGCGTGACAGCGGAGGCGCTTGCCTGACTGTAGCATCAGGAACAGTCCGTTGCTGGGGTGGCAGGGGTCCCTCATAATCTTGCTTGCTCTCGATCTACACCTCCTGATGTATAGGTCCTGCAGGGGAGCGAGCATAGTTCCCTTGGTGCGTTCTGCCGAACGCACTACTCTCTGCAAGGCCTTCCTGTCCTGGGCAGAGCTGTTCCCAAACCAGACTGTAATGTTGCCGGACAGGATGCTCTCTACAGCCCCAGAGTAGAAGCAATGAAGGATCCTCAGAGACACTCTGAATTTCCTCAGCTGTCTAAGGTGGTAAAGGTCGCTGCTTTGCCTGGCAATGTGCGTTGCCCATGTCAGATCCTCTTTGATGTGGACTCCCAAGTATTTGAAACTGCTCACCCTATCCACAGTAGACCCATTTAGCTCCAGTGGCGTGTACGTCCTTGGATGTTGAGCCCTTCTAAAGTCCACAATCAGCTCCTTAGTTTTTTTGACATTCAAGAGGAGGCTATTGTCCTGACACCAGAGTGCCAGATCAGCCACCTCCTCCTGGTAATGCTGTCTTTCCTGCTGTTACTCCAGCATTTTGTGTCTATCTTCGGTGTAAACCAGCATCTGCAGTTCCTTCCTACACAAGACATTTGAGCATGTTATCAAAGGCTTTTGTCACATATGATTTCGGAGTTGGTGTTTGTATGACAAGTAAGAGTATAATGAAAATTCAGATCTGCAGCATGCATTTTGTGATACCATGCATTTTATTAATGTCACCTGGCTGCTAACTTTGGTTTGATTCCAGACATGGCTTTGCCCACAATCCCTTCTAGATGGAGCACCAGGAATCGAGTGCTGGAACAACAAATCGTTCGTCAGCGGGATCAGGAGGAACGTATTCGCATGCAGTGGGAACTCCATCGTCAGTACTTCAAAACACACGACGTGCGGAGCAATAAACAGGCGCAGTGGAGCTCTAGACAATCTTACCAGCAAAGGTAGAAACCACAAGTCATGGGATTTGCATTAAGAAGTAAACAATGATTGAGATCCTGGTGTTTTAGCCATTTTTGAGTTGGGAGTGACAAAGAATCTTCTTTAGAAAGATTTAAATATCCTGTAATAGGTGGTGGATCTATATTGCAGAAAGAAGGAACTGCAGATTCTGGTTTACAAAAAAAAGATACAAAGTGCTAGAGTAACTCAGCGGGGTCAGGCAGCATCCCTAGTGTGTCGAATAGAAGCAGCTATTGGTGATCGTTGGATGGCGCAAACTTGGTAGGCCGAAGGGCCTGTTTCCTCGCTGTATCTCTTAACCAAAGTGACCTAAACTTAACTAAAGTAAAATAAACACAGATCAAATCCATCTCATATCTAATCTGTATACTCTTGTGTCAGATTGGATGGTGTAGTTACCCAATCACAGTGATTATATTAAAGTGGGATAACCTAGAACTAGTGTGAATGGGCGATCGATGATCAGAAGTGATAGTAACAGAATTAGGCCATTCAAGTCTACTCCGCCATTCAATCATGGCTGATCCATCTCTCCCTCCTAATCCCATTCTCCTGCCTTCTCCACATAACCTGACACCCATACTGATCAACGAAGATCGGCATGGAATCAGTGGGCCGATGGGCCTGTTATCCCCGCTTATCTCTAAACTAAACTAAATATAATACTAGACAACATATTAGCATATGTTGTACATTTTTGTTTTTAAACTGATTGACAATGAGTTAGCATGAGCTAAGCAGCTTTATTTTATGTGACCTGCAAATATGACTTAATCTTAAATGTGAAAACAATCTTAATTCCCTGCTTATCTTTTACATTACAAAAACAACATTTGACATCTTCAAGATTAGAGCCATTTTCTTTCATGGTGCTTATAGAATGTGTATCGAGTTTAGCAATTCAGTTAAATTAATAAGAGCTTTGGGATTATATTTATTTCAAAAGAATAACATTTCTGACTATGATTAAGAGACATTAAGGCACACCATTCTTCATTGGCAGTATGTCGGCATACCACAGAAATCGCCAGCAAGAGGAAAAATTGCAAAGCCTGGAGCAACGACGGCAAAAGCTGCAAAGTTTACTGCAAGAAGAACAAGACCTCTTTGAAGCACAGCTCCGTGATCTAAAGATGGATGCAGCCTGTTTTGTACAGGAAGCAAAAGAGAAGACTGAGGAAATGAAATCGGCACGTGAAGAACGTAGGAAGAAGGTAGAAACTAGATTTACTGTAAAAACGGGTTAGGGATTCTGAATAGCCTTGTTTTGATTCTAACAGAAACTTCTCAGGTCCATGGTGAGAAACAATTAATGTTTCGTTCAGGACTCGTTGTCACTGTTTTTCCTTCCACAGATGCTGCCTGACCCACTGTGTGTTTCTGCATTTTCTACTTTTGTTTCAGATTTCTGGCATCTGCAATTTTTTTTAAGGCACGGGTCTCTGCCAGTTAAGCTAGTGTTAGTCCATTGGGAACGAGTGCATTGCAGTTGTACTGGCATTTGCATGTAATGCACAGGGCAGAATTAGCCATTTTATGGACTGCTGCTGGAAAATGTAGTGTGTGTGTGTACATTGGGAGTTGATGACATTCACTGTCAAGGTCTAAGTATCAAGGAATACAAGTGGCAGTGCACTGCTGCATGGTGATTTGGGATGAGTTACAGGCTGTAATCTAATCAATGCGTTAAAGAAGAAGAATGGATACCTGAGTGGGTTACTGATTGTAATGTAATCAGTGCATTTAAGTGCATTATATATAAATGCTCAATGTTGGGAGTGAGTTACAGGCTGAAATCTGATATAAGATCTGTGCCTATCTGAGAACCCCAACAGAACACCAGAACTTTACTTAGCAAAGTGTAGAACAAAGCAAATACATTCCAAGAAGCTTTATAGGAGTGGTAGCAGAAATATACAATGTGTTATGCGCTATAATTCAATAAGGGGGAAAAACTCTCACATGATAAGTAGTTGCAGGAGAATTCACATTATGGTTGGAATAATTACCTTTTAAAAAAAGGGTTTCTTCCCTTATAAAGACTGACACACTCGTTCCAGGAGAACCAAGACAGTAAGAACCAACATTTCTCTATTTAACACAGGAAGTGTATTTGTTTTTGATCACCTTTGCTAAATCACAAACCCACAAATTGAACAAATGTATATTTTGAATGCCTGGTGTTTCACTCATGAGTGCTCAGAAAATGAGAAAACAGGCAGTCACTTTTCTTTTTGGTAATATATCAAGAAATTTAAGGCCCTGTGTGTCAGCATGATATCCATTCAAAAAAAGATTGCTGGTGAAATGTGGCCAGAAATTCTATATAGCTGATGTTCACATGTCAACAGAAGTTGCATGGTAACAACTAAGGTGGTGAATAAAGCTGAACCTTTCTCTTCCAAGTTCAGGTAGGGGCACAGTAATAAACTGGAGCTCTCCTACTTTTAACCTGACTGAGATTAATTGAACACAACAGCAAAGGTTTAGAACTGAACGATATCAAAATATCACATTGTGTGGCAGGTTCACTTTCTAAACTATCAGAGGAACTGTAAAGTGTAAATCCTTCATCTTTAATGTGCACCTGATAATTATTTGATTCCTGTGATTATGGTGCTTCTAGCATTGTGAATGGAAATTTTCATACTTTGCTTTCTTTGGATGAAGTAGCATTTTGTTGTTAGAAAATTTCAGATTTGAAAATGTCAAATTTTACTATTGAGGGACTACTTAACTCAGCCTAAACATTTCTACAATTCTTCTCAGATCGCTGAAGAGCTGTTGCAGGAACACTGGAGGAAGAACAATATCGAACTGCGTCAGGTGAGTAAAGAGGTCATCTCAAAAACAGGGGGAGAAAGACACAAAGTGCAGGAGTAACTCTTCTTCAGACCCGACTCGAAATATCATCGATCCACGTTCCTCGGAGATGCACTTTGTGTTTTTTTTTTGGTGCAACAGCATCTTGCATCATCAAAAACAGGAGAAATTGGTCTGAGGTGTTTGTTCCTGTTTTCGCTTCATGTCACTCTCTGGAAGGCCTGATGGTCAGCAGTCTCAAGCTGAATAAAGTACATTGAGTCTATGCTGAGTAGAAGCAAATAGAGATTTTTCAAAAATACAAGTGATAGCAAACTAATTCTATAGCTTAAATGTTCGTTCATAGTTCAGAGCTCTGCAGCGTGAAACAAATTAAATTTTGGTCTTTATCTGAGAAATGGGATCTAGTTGTGAGGCGAATCTGGCAAAAATAGTTAAGCGGATGTAAATAGGGAGACTCCAGGCTTGGATTCAAGTGTGGCATGGAGGATAGACGTTGTTCCCTTTTCAGAGTTATTCCCCCCTGACCCCCCCCACTCTACCATTTAAGTCCAGGCTCAAAACCTATTTCTACTCCCTAGCATTTTGAGGCCCTCTGAGGGGAGTGCTGTAAACTGTTTATGTATGTGTTATCATATCATATCATATCATATATATACAGCCGGAAACAGGCCTTTTCGGCCCACCAAGTCCGTGCCGCCCAGCGATCCCCGTACATTAACACTATCCTACACCCACTAGGGACAATTTTTACATTTTACCCAGCCAATTAACCTACATACCTGTACGTTGTTAGGTTTGTGTACCATTGTATGTTCTTTTTTTAGTACCTGCACTGATGTACAGCACTTTGGTCAACGTGGGTTCTTTTTAAATGTGCTATACAAATAAAATTGACTTGACTTGACCATTGAAGGTTTCCCCTTTCCGACTGGAGGCATTCACATTGGATTATGGCACGCTTCCACTTGCATCTCTGAAATCTCATCCAAGTTACTTATATTAATTTTCCCATTGATGCCTTTTTTTTAAAAACCCACAATATTATATGAGATACAGTTTCTTAGGAATGCAACAATCGCATTACAGTAGAACTACCTGCATATCACTGAAGAAAAATATGTCTGATGAATTATTCCGGCAAAACCTATTTTTCAGAATACAACCTAGGTTGGCATATGATCTTGTTAGAATTAGGTCCACAAATGATAGTCTTTGGTGCCCTCTTCACAATGGAATTCCTTTTAAAATTATAACAGTATTCTGAATTTAAGGTTTGTTAAGATGAAAATAAAATTCAAGACATATTTATCTTGCCTTCTGCTTTCCTGATGACATATATGATATAGTGAAATGTTAGTGATTAGTTAATTTTAAATTTGCCATTTATTTTGAACACAGGTCCAGTCAGATTTGCACACGACACACGTGACAAACAGCTGGCATTCACAGGTTACAGAAAAACGACAGGTAAACAACATTTTAGTATTTGATATTGTCAATCCTCTGAACCAAAAAAACAAGTGATGCAGACTCAAATTGTGGTTCAAATTGGGGTCTGATTATAAGTTTCTTAGAGCCTTATCTTGGATATTTTATGTGGGTGCAGGATTGCTAATTCATTCCAAATAGCAATCTAAATATCCTTGTTTTATGGCCAATGCTGCCCCAAATTTAACCTTGTGTTAATAATATTCCCTTCTCATACCAGGTGTATCTTCTACACACAATTCTTCAACCTTTTTCACAAGGCAGATAAGATAAACTATTGTGTAGGGAGGAACTGTAGATGCTAGTTTAAACGAAAGACAGACACAAAATGCTGGAGTAACTCAGCAGGTCAGGCTGCATCTCTGGAGAAAAGGAATAGGTGACGTTTCGGGTCGAGGCCCTTCTTCAGAAGCATTTCCTTTTCTCCAGAGATGCTGCCTGACCTGCTGAGTTACACCAGCATTTTGTGTCTGTTCTAAGATAAACTCTTGCTGAGCGTAGACCAGATGTGAATGATTAAATTATATAACCACATGAACATACAATGCAATGGTAATAATGCCATTTACCATATCGATTTTTGAATTAGTATAAGTTTTTATCTCATACAAAATAAGAAAAACACTCTCATACATCAGTGATTTTCCTTTTTTGACCGATAATACAAATGACTTGTTATCTACTAAATTACATCCACTTGTATTGGATCTGTCTGTTTCGTAGCTTTTTCCATCACAGAAATAAATCCTAAGGGTGAAAAAGTGTGATGTTATTTGTTTCCTTGGGGAAATTGGGGCCTGGCTAATCTTCATTGTATGGGTTAGCTAGAAGTGCTGCTAAACAAACCAGCCCCCCTTTATTTCAAACCTGTTTCATATGAAATGAAGTGGAAGGGACGTTCCAATTTCATGTAGGTGATTATTTATTGAGTGCTCCTGACATTAGAAATCGTTCCTATCTCTCTGGGCAAACAGTATCAATGTATGCTTTAATATATTATCCATGAAGCACGAAGAATGTGTCTTTCACCTTAAAAACCATTGGGAATTCATTTTGTTTTCAAAACTGGCACATGGAAGGTTGTTTTTTTGTTGTTCCCAAATAATTTCTCTGGAATCATTATCAAAACAAAAGTTCTAAATTGGTAACACTTGTATTAAAAAAATAACACATTAATCTCCCAAGGCACATACTACTGTAAAGAAATTTAGACTTGATGATTGGGTACATCAGTATGAATGGGTTGTAGATTTTGCTGTGAAATCTGAAAGGCCAGGATGCCCCTTACATTTCTTCTCTGAAAGAAGATTCCCACCCAGAAGGACACCTTCCCTCCCCTGTATGTAAGAGGTTCTTGTTTTCATTCTTTTCAAATCTGTTTCTCCTTCCTCCGCCCCACCTACATTCTGGAAGATCTAGGGTCAGGCTTGTGGCCTAAACAACCCTGGCAGCAGTGGTGCTGATTACTGTTTGAAATTATGTTAAATCATATGGTCATAAGTGATAGGAGCAGAATTAAGCCATTCAGCCCATCAAGTCTACTCTGCTATTCAATCATGGCTGATCTATCTCTCCCTCCTAACCCCATTCTCCTGCCTTCTCCCCATTACCTCTGACACCTGTACTAATCCGTATGGGATCCGTACAAACCCGTACTAAATGGTTCGTTACGATGCATAAATGATGGATCAATATGACATGATTTTGCCCATTGTGGTAGAGGGCTGATATTGAGAGCTCTGCATTTTAAGCAAGATACTATTGAAGCAATATCAGTTCCAAAAACCCACTACCTCTAGCTATCCCATCTGAAATTGGGTCCCATCTGAAATTGGGACTGTGAGTGCAAATTGGCCTCTCGCTTTACAGTTCTTGTTCCTGGTAATCTGATTTAAAGCTACCAGATGAGTAAAACTGTGCCATTACCCTGACCATAATCGGGCATTAATGTGCATCAATCGTGTGGGAGAGCAAATGGTGACTACAAAATTAGTTTAATAGGTCGACTTTACTTAAGACCTTGAATGACATTTTTGATATCTTCACGACATTCCCGTTATCATGTATCTGTACATTGTGAATGGCTCAATTGTAATCACGTATTGTTTTTCCGCTGACTGGTTAGCAGGAAATTAAAGCATTTCACTGTACCTCGGTACACGCGCCATAAACTAAACTCAAACTGAAACTCATCTAACTGTTCTGCTGGGCAATACAAGGGAAAGACAGAATTTTGAGGTTGGTTCCAAAACAGAAACAACTCGCATTTTAGCCCGTTTTGCTTTTCCATTTCCTTTAGCAAGAAGAGGCAGAGTCAGTAGAGAAGAAAAGAATGGAGAATGACTACGAAATTGCACGAAGGCTGGCCATGGAACGCATAAAGCAGGAAGAGGAGAGGAGAAAGCAGGAAGACATAAAGCAGGCAGAAATTCTGCTCAAGCAAATGGAAGAACTGCGTTTACGGGAAGTTGAGGTAAGAACCAAATTGCTTAGGGCTATCTGTAATGAAGTGATCATACCAACGCTGTAATACAACACATGGCTTTTAATGCAACACTTACATCACAGGAGGTGCAGTACATTCCAGCTCCGAGCTGCTGCTAGCATGCAATAGCCCATCTACACTATCTGAATTTTATTTATTCATTTTTCAGGGCTTTGGGTAGCCGGTAAGGCTAGCATTTTTTATTCATCCCTAAATTAGCTTTGAAAATGTGTTGGTGAGCCACCTTCTTGGACAGTCACATCCTTTTGGTGAGGATACTCTTCCATGCTTTTGGGTAGAGGGTTCTAGGATTGTGAAGAAGCAGCAAAAATGTTCTTTTCTCAGACGTACTTTCAGCATTATCTTTGAATTTAGATTTCCAGCAACTACTGCCTAGTATATCTCAGTATTCCAGCATTGTTTTTCTGTCTGCTGTCCTCATACATCTTCTATTTACATCTCCTCCATATACAGTAGATCATTTGCAATTCACAAACACTCATGGTTCTCTTGCAGCTGGCAGCACCACTATTTGCTTCCATTTTTCTCAGTCCTCATCCTTCCACATTCCCATTTTTTTTCTCTCCAGCTTTTCCCATTGTTTGTGAATTAAAATATATTATTTATTGGACTTTCAATCAGAACTTGCTACCAACGTGGAACATTAAATACTCTCAGTCTGAAGAAGGGTCTCGACCCGAACCATCACCTATTCGTTTTCTCCAGAGATGCTGCCTGTCCCGCTGAGTTACTCCATCATTTTGTGTCTATCTTCGGCGTAAACCAGCATCTGCAGTTCCTTCGTACACATTAAATGTCGGCACGGTGGCGCAGCGGTAGAGTTGCTGCCTTACAGCGAATGCAGCGCCGGAGACCCAGGTTCGATCCTGACTACGGGCGCCGTCTGTATGGAGTTTGTACGTTCACCCCGTGACCTGCGTGGGTTTTCTCCGAGATCTTCGGTTTCCTCGCACATTCCAAAGACGTGCAGGTATGTAGGTTAATTGGCTGGGCAAATGTAAAAATTGTCCCTAGTGGGTGTAGGATAGTGTTCGTGTGCGGGGATCGCTGGGCGGCGCGGACCCGGTGGGCCGAAGGGCCTGTTTCTGCGCTGTATCTCTAAATCTAAATCAAATACTTTTATCTCTCCACATATGCGTTCCAACGCTGAATATTTGCAGCAATGTGTTTTTTTCTTCAGATTTCCAGTTTTTGCAGTTATTTTTTGCTAATCCCAGCACTTTTGGGGAAATTTAAATAGCCTGCTGCTCTTGGTTGCTACCTGGTGACCACTTCTAGAAAGTGTGCATGCCTGGATTTTATTTTTTGGATGGTGTCTATGATGTCTCGTGTGGTGAAATAATCTTCCAGCATTGACAATCAATCTTTTACATAAAGAAAAGATACTTTTAAAAAGTATTGAAGGTTGGTAGTGTCTGAGAAAACCTGATGCAGTAATAATTTATAACATCGGTAAACATGAGAATTTTTTTATTAACCATAGATCATCTCTGGTTATCTCTCCCAGTGTGAACGAACTGAAAGATTTACCGTGTTTGCCTGTTCTAAATTTTATTTTGGTAGCATAATGTCACTGGCTTAGGGCTGTTCTTTCTAGCCCTGTTGCATGTGATCACTCCTTGGCATGTCAAGGGAGCTTTTTGCGAGTTGTTTCATTTTATGTAAAAAGGTCGTTGTTCAACAACTGTTTACCTTCACCGTGGGCATTTTCAGTGAGCGTTTGTGTAGTTCTGATTTAGCACTGGGTCTGTTTGCTATCCTTAGGCAAAGAAACTTAAGATCGAACAGGAGAAATTATTGAAACAGCAATGGGAGTTAGAGGAGCTGGAAGAGCAAAGGAAACAGTTAGAACAGCGTCGAAAGAAATCGGAGTTGGGGTAAGTATTGAACCAATATTATAGCCCATTTTAGTTACCTTTTGGAGATACTTCCTGGTAATGTTTAAAGATCTGTTATTCATCTTCAATCTCTTTAAAATAGTTTGATTTCTTCCAAACCTGAAAGGTTGGTGATTTATCTGACCCTGAGTTTTCTTTAACACTTTTTCCTGTTTCTTATAAAGCCTGAACTGAGAAAATCTGATCTGTTCTTTCCTCTGCCCAATAATTAAGACACAAGAAACTGCAGTTGCTGGAATCTTGAGCAAAAAAAAACAAAGCGCTGGAGGAATTCAGTAAGTTAGGCAGTGTATCTGTGGAAAAATGGACTAAAGAAGAGTCCCAAACGGAAACACCATCTGTCCATTCCCTCTACAGATGATGCCTGCCCGCTGAGTTCCTCCAGCCTTTTGGGGTTTTTTTGCGCAATAATTAATTTAGTTGTGCCTTCCCCCACTCTCTTAGCAAACTTCAAATTTCTTGTCATGTTTATACAGTATTCACTATCTTAATCTTTTGTCACTACACTTGGGTTTATTCTGTGTTCGTATGCACCTTTGGGAACTTGTTTTGTGTTACTCAGTTGCAGCACAATCTTGTCACCTTGTCAAATGATTCATGAAATGATGAAACAGCCATTGTAAAACAAAAATATATAATTGAGAGAGCAATGGAAGCTGTTTGGACCTAGAACCATGACTCGAGGAGATCTTGCAGTGAAGAAGCAACAGTTGACATTCAGTCTGTTTAAGGGCGCCGACCCGTAATGTTACCTATCCATTCCCCTCACGGATGCTGTCTGACCTATTGAGTTGCTCCAGCATTTCGTGTTTTTCTGTAGTGTTTTCCAGGCTGAGACGACTGACCTCCACTAATCACCTGTGTGTAAACTGGAACTTAAGCCGGTGGAGGTCAGTTCTCTTAGCCTGAAAATCGCATCGCCTTCAGTTGTATCATATTGTGCATTGAGTTCTGCTTGCATACAAAATTAAAGTCCTTTCTGACCTAATCCCGACACATGATCAGTGCTGGCTACAGTCACGTTATCAGACATGGAAGGAATTGCCGATTCTCTAGTCTAGATTAGTTTAGAGATAGAGTGCAGAAACAGGTCCTTCGGCCCACCGAGTCCGCGCCAACCAGCGATCCCCGCTCACTAACACTATCCTACACACATGAGGGATAATTTACAATTTTACCAAGCCAATCAGCCTACAAACCTGTACGTCTTTGGAGTGTGGTGGGAGACAGGAACCCCCAGAGAAAACCCACAAAGGTTATGGGGAGAAAGTTCAAACTCTGTACAGACAGCACCCGTAGTCAGGATGGAACCCGGGTCTCGGATGCTGTAAGGCAGCAAATCTACCGCTACGCCACCATGCCGAGGCTGCTTCTCTGGCTCGGGACTCCGTCAGTTCTGAGTGGTCTTTTCTGAGAGCGGTTCTCTTGGATTGCAATTTGGTGGAATGATTTATATTTGCTGTTTGCCAGCTCCCAGCCTCAGTCCCTTTTATGTTCCCTTCCGGTGGAAAAAAAACACTCTCTCTGCAGAGACATCTAGACTGCCACCCAGCATTAAAATCAAAGGGGAATTATGTTTTAAAAATAAATATTTGTTAGCCTGGACCAACTTGACCAAACCAAAAAGACTTGTAATTTTGTTCAAAAGTGACTTGAGCTGAATCTGATAAGTAGTCTGGTCCCATCGGGCTAGGTTCAAGTTGTTAACCGTTAATCCACTCTATTAAGTCAAGTCAAGTCAATTTTATTTGTATAGCACATTTAAAAACAACCCACGTTGACCAAAGTGCTGTACATCTGATTAGGTTCCAATGGAAAAAAAAAGAAACATACAGTAGCACGCAAACAGTTCACAGCGCCTCCTCAATGAGCCTCAAACGCTAGGGAGTAGAAATAGGTTTTGAGCCTGGACTTAAAGGAGTCGATGGAGGGGGCAGTTCTGATGGGGAGAGGGATGCTGTTCCACAGTCTAGGAGCTGCAACCGCAAAAGCGCGGTCACCCCTGAGCTTAAGCCTAGACCGCGGGATAGTGAGTAGCCCCAAGTCGGCCGACCTGAGGGACCTGGAGTTAGAGAGGGGGGTTAGAAGATTTTTGATGTAGGGGGGGGAGTGTCCATTTAGGGCTTTATACGTGAATAGGAGAATGTCAAAACCCTCTGAGTGAAAATATTCTCCTCCTCTCTATCCGAAACTGCCTATTATCTCAATCTGTGCCTTTGGACTCTTGACACAATTACTGAGCATGACCTCTTTGCATCTAATCTGTCCAGCACTTTAAAAATTGGCTGTTTTAACATAAAAACAATACAGTACAGAAACAGGCCCTTCAGCCCACAATTGCTGCGCCGACCATGATGTCATGTTAAACTAATCTCCGCTGCCTACATGTGACCAATATCCCTCCATTCCCTGCATTGCCATGTGCCTATCTAAAAGCCTCTTAAATGCAACTATCATGTCTACTTACACCACCACCCCTGGTAGTTTCAAGCATCCACCACTCTGTGTAAACAAACAATTTGCCTTGCACATCTCCTTTAAACGTTCCCCCTCTGACCTTAAAGCTACAGTGTTTGACATTTTAATCCCGGGATAAAGGTTCTGTCTGTCTACCCTATCTAATCCAAATGAAGCTTAACCAAAACTTTATAAAGCTACGACATGACTTCCTGACTTTTAGATTCAATGCCCTGACCTATAAAGGAAAGCATACTGCATTCCTTCTTTACCACTCCTATCTACTTCTGCTACCACTTTCAAGTAGCTATGGACCCCAAGATCCCTCTGCACATCAATGCTGTTAAGGGTTCTGCCATTACTTGTATACTTTGCATTCAGTGAAAGATCTCCTCTCATTCTTCTGAACTCCTGAGAATACAGCATTAGTCAAGTCAATCTCTTCTCATTTGGCAAACCATCCATCCCATTCATTAGCCAATCTTATGAATCTTCCCTGCACTCCCTCTGTGACAAGTAGATCCATGGATAAGGTGTCCAAATTGTACACCATTCCAGCTGTGATCTCACCAAGGGCCTTGTGCCATTGTGATTAGACTTCCTTACTTTTGTAATTGATTCCGCTGCACTATACTTCTGCTAGGTCTATATTGCCAGTGCCAGTCCCAGCTGTTATCAGACAACTACCGCAACCATAGAGCAGTCCTGAACTACTATCTATCTCATCGTGGACCCTCGGGCTATCTTTGATCGTGGAGAGGCTGTTTTCTTCTTGGTCTCCTTTTTAGCTTTTCTGAATGAATCCACACTTTCTCTAGAAACAACTTCCACATGCTAACTAGTGAAGTGTGAAAACGCACACCTCCAGATTCAGGGACAATTTCTTCCCAGCTGTTATCAGACAACTACCGCAACCATAGAGCAGTCCTGAACTACTATCTATCTCATCGTGGACCCTCGGGCTATCTTTGATCGGACTTTACTGGCTTTACCTTGCACTAAACAGCCCGCAGAAGGCAGTGGAGGCCAATTCTCTGAATGCATTCAAGAGAGAGTTAGATAGAGCTCTTAAGGATAGCGGAGTCAGGGGGTATGGGGAGAAGGCAGGAACGGGGTGCTGATTGAGAATGATCAGCCATGATCACATTGAATGGCGGTGCTGGCTCGAAGGGCCGAATGGCCTCCTCCTGCACCTATTGTCTATTGTCTATTGTCTATAAACGCGATTCCCTTATCATGTATCTGTACACTGCAAACGGCTCAATTGTAACCATGTGCTGTCTTTCCGCTGGCTGGTTAGTATGCAACAAAAGCTTTTCACTGTACCTCGGTACACGTGACAATAAACTAAACTGAAAACTGGAAAACTTTGTTCACCTTTACAGCCGGATACTGAACCGCCAATACAAGACTCAGATGAGGAGGCGCGCTCAGCAGATTCAGGAAGAGTTGGTAATAGCTCCTCTTACACTATTTATAACATTTCATGAGCAATCTTGTACCAATAGATCAGTCTTGAATATGATGACTTCTTAAAGCTTGTCACAAAAGGTGAGAGAAATAAATGAAGGTTGCAAAGTAAAGACATCACTTTATTTCAGCAACTTGAGGAAATGTATACTGCAAATTCAGGAAGTGCTGTGAGTTATACAGAACCTTATGGCTTAAAGTTAAGTAAAAATAGATTATATTAAGAGCAAGCACAGCAGCCCAGTGGTAGAGTTGCTTCCTTACCGTGCCAGAGACCTGGGTTTGACCCTGACCATGGGCGCCGTCTGTACGGAGTTTGCACGTTCTCCCCGTGACTGTGTGGGTTTTCTCCAGGTACTCTAGTTTCCTCTCACAGTCGAAAGACATGCAGGCTTGTAGGTTAATTGGCTTCTGTAAATTGTCCCTAGTGTGTAGGATAGAACTAGTGTACAGCTGATTGCTGGTCAACTTGGACTCACTGGGCCAAAGGACTTATTTTCATGCTGCATCTCTAAAATTACGAAATAGTTAATCATTCAGTTATCCAACCTCAAAAATACCTTGATAAAACGTTAGGTAATTTGGTAACAGTGTGATTTGACTCATTTTGTTTCTTATGTTGTGGGTGTAGTTTATCTTTTTCCATTGACTTCTAATGTATCTTGAATGAGAATGGCCAGGAGGTGAATCTGTCAGCTCTTGTAACTGGTTACATGCCTATGGGACTGTTCTTATCAGTTACAACGTACTGATAGCTCATCGATATGGCTGTCATAGACACCTTATCCGAGGAATTTATAGGTGCAGATCTTCAATCTACAAAATAATGGAGTTCAGGTATATTGTGGTACATGGGGGAAAAGCTGATTTGTGTAAAAACTGGTGCATATAGGTCAGCTTCAGATCATCTAGAACAACGACTATTCAAATGGCAATTGTAATCCATGCCTGTTTTACTGACATACAGTAAAAATAGTTCAGACAACTGAGTGGAGGAACAGTCTGCACACTTTTGCAGTCTGACATAGCAGAGGGAATAATTACTATTAATTTCAAAATGCTGCATATATTTATTGCTGGGCAATGAGTTAAAATGTACTGTAGTACTGTCGAGTGTTTCTATTGTAAAGATAAGAAAATTGCAATGAGAATTTTTTTTGCAATCAAACTCTGTATTGGCTGTGCATTTTTTTGGGTACATTATTTGGACCCTTTGCTGACTTTGCTTTCAGTGCTATTTTTGAATTGCCTGACTTTTTATTTTGAACCGTTTTTAATTCACAGGAGATGGATCGCCAACTTCTTGCATCGCTCATCGAAAAAGACGAGGTGGACCAGAAACTGCAGTCGGCAAGGCGAGAACGGGCCATAGCTGACGCAAACTGGATGAAGAAAGTCATCGAGGAGCAGCTCCAGTTGGAGAGGGAGCGAGAGGCAGAGGTGGACACCATATTCAGGTCTGTCCATCATCACTTTACAGACGATGCTTCTATTATTTGGCCAGCAATGTCACATGGTGCAAACAGCCTCAAAGTGCCAGAGACCAGGGTTGGATCCTAACCTCGGGTGCAATCTGTGTGGAGTTTGCACGTTCTCCCTAGGACCACGTGGGTTTCCCCCGGGTGCTCCGATTTCCTCCTTCCAAACATGTTTTGTTTTTTGTAGGTTAATTAACACTCTAAATTGCCCTTACTTTGCAGGGAGTGGATGAGCAAGTGGGATAACAAAACCAGTGTGAACGGGTTATCGATGGTCGGCGTGGACTCGGTAGGCCGAAGGGTCTGTTTCCATGCAGTATCTTTAAAGCTGGGTTCCTGGGTTTATGGTGGGGTTAACTTTGAAATTCTGCCCTCAACTAGGTTTTGAATGCCAGCACTTTGCAGTAATCAGTGTGCAGTAGTTCATTGCGTCTTGGAATGCCATTGCAATTTGAAGCTATAGGATGCATCATGAATGCACAATTTTTTTTTTTTTTAATGTGTTCTGTTTCCAGGGAGGAGGCCCAACGTATGTGGCAGAAACGAGAGGAGGAGTGGGAGAGAGAGAGACAAGCACGAATGCGCTTAATGCAAGAGGTAAGAAAGTAATTTTCCTCCCTCGATTTATCCAATTTTTAACGATTTTAATGTTGTTGAGTATGCAGATATTGTATCTTAGAATAATTTCTCTCAGCCTCTCAACACTCCATCAACAAAGAATGTTCAGGGTCTTAGCTATTTTTAAAATTAAATATTGGCTTCTCGACAATTATTGTTCTAATGCTGACTGGCCTTTTGTTGATGCTTTGAAACAAAATGATGTAACATGAATGGACACCTTTAATTTCCCGCTAATATTCCCTGTAGTTCTGTCTCAGAAAAGGAGTAAGATAGCAGGTATTACCCAAAGAGAGCATAAGTGAAAAGAATTTGAGGAATAACCCATAGTTTATGGATTAAATTTGGAAGACTAAACTCGAAAGAATCCTTTACCTGCTCAGCACAGTTTATCGTAATTGTTTTGGGGAATCAGTAGACTGGTTAGCACGCAACAAAAGCATTTCACTGTTCCTGACAATAAACTAAACTGATCTAAAACTAAACTGTTTTAGATCAGTCTGAAGAAGGGTCTCGACCCGAAACGTCACCCATTCTTTCTCTCCCGAGATGCTGCCTGACCTGCTGAGTTACTCCAGCATTTTGTGAATCAATACCTTCGATTTGTACCAGCATCTGCAGTTATTTTCTTATAAAACTAAACTAGAAGCAGTATTTAACGTGACGTCCGTTTGTCAGGTCCTTGTGGGCCGACAGCAGCAAATACTGGAGAGAATCGAGATGAATCGGCGCGCTCAGGAGGAATCTGTGCAGCTTCGGGAGATGCTGATCCAGGAGTTGGAGGAAGAGAAGGTGACAACAAAGCGCATGAAAGATGAAGAGGAAGAAGAAAAAACGGCCCGCAAGCAGGAGCTGGAAGCTCAGGTTTGTTGAAATACGGACAATGAAGTACAAGAAGGTGAAGCAGGTACTACAACAACATTTAAAAGCTACTTGGGCAGGTTCATGGATAGGAAAGGTTTAGAGGGATATGGGCTAAATGCAGGCATATGGGGCTATCTTAGACATGGCATCTTGGTCGAGTTGGGCCAAAGGGCCTGTTTACGTGCTGTATGACTGTATTAATCACCTCATTTACCTTGGAAATGCACAGTGAGTACAGAAACATTGTACATTCTTGATTCTTGGGAGGCAAAGTGGCGCAGGTGGTGGAGCTAGCACCTTGCGATGCCACAGACCTGGGTTTGATCCTTTCCTCAGGTACTGTCTATATGGACTTTGCACGTTCTCTCTGTGATTGCGTGGGTCTCCTCCGGGTGCTCCGGCTTCCTCCCGTATTTGCCCCCCCCCCTCAAAAGACATGTTTGTAGGTTAACTGGCCTCTATAAAGTTGCCCCCAATGTGTAGGGAGTGGGTTAACATAGAACTGGAGTGAACGGGTGATCGATGGTCGGCGTGGACTCAGTGGGCAGAAGGGTACTGTTTCCATGCTGTATCTCTAAATTACACTGTGGCAATGCACATTGATTATTTCTTGCTCCCAAAGATCGTGAACAGCTAGATAGCAAATGTTCCTCCAAAGGATCGTCATGCTATCAATAATATTAGCTAACTTTGGACAATGGAAAAATAGCAAATGGTGTAGAGGGTTGTGGTGATTCATGAGAGTTAACCTGAGGATACAATGGGTGATTGGGAGGGTGAATGGCATGTCTGTTATAAAGGGGGTTGACATCTTGCTGGGAATTGGAGAAATCTGTGCAGTTTTGATTCTAGGAATGTGGCAGTTGTCCTTTGTGGAGAGTGTGACCACAATAGCCTTTAGTATTCTAGTGTAAAATACCGAAAGATGATTTCATCGAGATGTGCAAGATTCTGAGAGGGATTGATGAATAGGTAATAAGAGCTGTTTCCCCAGCCAGAGAATCTATAGTTAGACCTGGATTTTTATTGAGGTTAGAGAAGGTGCGTGTGAACCTCTGTCTCACCTGGAAGGATTGCTGGGATCCCTGCATCTGGTGTTCCCAATGTGGCTTCCTGTACATCGGCGAAACCAAGTGTAGACTCGGCGAAGGTTTCGCTGAACACTTGCGGTTGGTCCGCCAAGGCCAACTGTATCTCCCGGTTACTGACCACTTTAATTCCCCTTCCCATTCCCACACTGACGTTTCTGTTCTGGGACCCCTCCTTTGCCAAAGTGAGGCCACACATGAACTGGAGGTTGGACAGACATGGATTGTTTTCTCTGGAATGCCAGAAGTTGAGGGGAGACCTGATAGAAGTATATAAAATTATGAGAGGCAAAAAGAGGGTAAACATTCAGAACCATTTCCCCAGGAGTGGGAATATCAAAGGCAAGAGGAAATTGCTTTAGGGTGAGAGGGGCAAAGTTTAAAGGAAATTTGCAGAGCATTGTTCATAATGTGGCTGCTGGATTCAGCTTACCAGGGGTAGCGGTGGAGGGAGATAAGGTAGAAGCATTTAAAAGACTTGGATAGGCACCAGGATATGCAGGGAATGGTGGGATATGGATCACGTGCAGGTAGACGGGAGTAGATTATCTTGGCAACAAAGCCAATGTGTTGGATAACATGGGCTGATAAATCCTAGCATTATTTTTTATTCTTTCTGAATGAAGGTTGAGGAACGGAGGAGGAAGGCGTTGGAAGAGTTGGAACGGCACCAGAAGGAGGAAAACGAGGAGAGGCTGGCAGAGAGGCAGCAAGAAGAGATGCTTCAACGTGAGGCTGAGCGGATGAGGCAGCAAGGATACGAGCCCAAGGTAAATGAACACCTTGAACCTGGGTGCCTGTAATGGCTGTGCTAGGAAATAACGTGTCTCTGAATCTCTGGAATAGCTGACACTCAGTATAAATATTGTAATACTTGTTTTTGTTTCATTTTTATTTCCTAGACTTGGCATCGGCCACGAATAGCCTGGACATAACAAGAAACTAGGAACTACAAAAGTACTTGTCAAGTGTGAGTCTTCTCTTGGAACGAATTGACTGGTACAAATGCCCTCGTTGACCTCATGACAAAGCAAAGAGAGTCAAGCCTTTACTCCCTTTTTGTCTTGGTTGTTGTAACCAAACTTTGATGAAAAAATGTCAACGTGTAAAATCAGGAAATTTAGGCTGAAGTTCACTGAACTTGATTTCAGTCATAGCCATAAAGTGTGGGAACAGGCCCTTCAACTCTGCTCGTCCATGCTGACCTTGATGACCATCTACATTAGTCCCATTTGCCTGGGTTTGATCCATATATCCCTCTAAATCTCTCCTATCATTTACCTGTCCAAATGTCCCTCAAATGTTGTTATAATACGTGCCTCAACCACTTCCACTGGCGTCCATACACCAACCACCCGCTGTGTGGAAACAGCTGTACCTCAGGTTCCTATTAAATCTATCCACTCTCACCTTAAACCTATGTCTCCTTGCTCTTGATTCCCCCATCCTGGGAAAAAGACTATGTGCATTCCCCCTATCTATACACGACCTTTTACATCTCTACAATGTCATTTCTCAGTCTCCTATAGTCTGGAAGGATGGCACCTACTTCTCTAAATTGCTGGCTTGTGGCGAGTACATGATTCTTCATAGAGTTATAGAGTGATACAGTGTGGAAACAGGCCCTTCGGCCCAACCTTCCCACATCGACCAACATGTCCTAGCTACACTAGTCTCACCTGCCAGCATTTGGTCCATATCCCTCCAAACCTGTCCTATCCATGCACCTGTCTGTTTCTTAAACTGCTTCACAGGCCCCAAACAATTTTCATTGCTAGGAAGAGGCTTTAAGTGTCATCCTTGAATCTGTTCCTCAGCCTGACTGAGTTTGAAATGGAATAAAATGTAATTAAAAAGGAACTGTAGATGCTAGTTTATTCCAAAGATAGACATCAAATGTTGGAGTAACAGCGGGCAGAATCTCTGGAGAAAATGGATGGGTGAGATTTTGGATCGGTACCCTCCTTCAGACCTATCCATTTTCTCCAGAGATGCTGCCTGACCCGCTAAATTACTCCAGCATTTTGTGTCTATCTTTGAGTTTGGAATGGAGTTTGTTTCGGGAATGTGGTGTCAGGCCTGAGAGCAATGTGGCTCCAAATGGAGCCAACGATTCTGTAACGTAGAAGTTTTATGAACATCTGTTTAGTTATACAAGGACAAACAAGAATGGTATGTAAACAACGCGATCAGTTGAACGACTCGAAGGCAGGGAGAAGTAAGGGTCCCTGATTTCATGGAGTAACTCAGCAGGTCAGGCAGCATCTCTGGAGAACATGGATAGGTGATGTTTCAGGTCGGGACCCTTCGGCTGAAGAAAGGTTCTGACCCGAAACGTCACCTATCCAGAGATGCTGCCTGACCCGCTGAGTTACTCCAGCACTTTGTTTCTTTTTACTTTTGGTGCTTCTGTGAAGATAAAAGGAGTTGGGAAAGGAGAACGGAATTCTCTCTGGCAGGCTTTAATGGCATACCTAGTCAGATGTAAAACAAAATGGGCCATTGGGCATGTGGAATTGTGCACGAGTGGTTGCATGATGCAAAATACAGCATGAGAGAAGCTAACACCTTGTGTGTAAACATCTTAAAAAACATTACCAAACATTAAAATACGTTTTGTATAACGTGCTCCAACCCTTTTGTTTGCATCGCTGAGTTTCTGATGTTTTTAAGAGCAGCTTAATGAAATCGATTTTTGTTTTCCCTGCAGAAGTGGATCATTTAACAGAATATTCAGCCCAACCATTGAAGGTTTGGTGATTGGTAGAAGTGAGATTCATCCTGGGTGAAATCTGGTCCATATCATTCAATAGGTTAAAAGACATGCCATGTTCTGGCTGCCAGTAGTGAGGAGTTGGATAAATCAACCCTCCTTCTGACCATGTTCTCGTTTTACTTTGCTACATTCAGTTATTTTGATGGCCAAATATTGGAAAAATCAAATCTACAACTGAATTGAGTAGCAATCGCTCACTTTCAGCATGGAAGTTGGCTCTGGAGGCCCAGAGAGGAACCAAATCCCCAGTGAAGCCCACAGTTTAGATTTAAAATAGACACAAAATGCTGGACTAACTCAACGGGACAGGCAACTTCTCTGGAGAGAAGGAATGGGTGATGTTTCGACCCGAAATGTCACCCATTCCTTCTCTCCAGAGATGCTGCCTGTCCAGCTGAGTTACTCCAGCATTCTGTGTCCATCTTTGGTGTGAACCAGCAACTGTAGTTCCTTCCTACAGTTTAGATTTAAAATTTGGATTGTAGCAGGGTAACTTTTAAACAGCACTAAATTGGATCGGATTTATTTAACGTCCTGCAGTTATTTTAGTGGATCGTGTCAATAAAGCCGGCCAACTTTGGCCATTTGGTTTGGATTATCTTGTTGAACGATGCATTGTTAAAGGGATTTAAAATCAATCACTGACCTATATTTTGAGTCCAAATGCAGATTGGGAGGGGATTAAGTTGAGACTAACATCTTTGTAAAATACAGAGTGTCTTAGCTCTATGTACATAGCAATAGGTGTCTAATATTATTTTTTTTGTCTAATATTCATAAATTTCTATCTTTCCAGCTGGATCTGTCAGCTAATTTAAGTGTGAAAGCTATCTCTATTTAATTATCAGCAACCGGTATTCACAGATGCTTCACTAATGCAAGGCTGCAACTATTAAATTTTCAGGCCATTGAGGCCTCTGATGACACTTCTGGCATATCTGTCCAAGTGATTGATTGGTATTCCTCATGGCTCTGATATCCAGCTTGAGTAGCCAGTGTCTCTTGTTTTTAGGCTGAATAAGTATTGATGGTTGCAGTATAACGTTTGGCCTGTTAATGTAAAGAAAGCCTTCTAGGCTCTAGATTAAGCCTTTCTACAGCCTGATGCTTTGATCTAGGAGGTAATAATCATGAAATATGATAATCAATTTTGCATAAATAAAATATCTTGTATCAGATTGTGCAATGGTTATTTTTGGCTAAATGTTAACGTGTAATATCACATCCCTCATACCATGCTGACTCTTTGTCAGGTTACGACCAGGTTAACAGCAGAACCATGCCCATTGTGATTGTAGACATGGGCACCTTGCCACGCTATTTGACTACTGATAACATTGAAGTAAAATCTGATCTTGGTCTTCATTGACTTTCATGACAGATTTTCAGCCATTTGAAATAGGGATTTTCACCCTAAATGTTCAGTTCTAGGGCAGCACAGTGAAGCAGCTGGTAGAGCTGCTGCCTCTCAGTGCCAGAGTCTTGGGTTTGATCTTGACCTGTAAGTGTTGTAAGTGTGGAATTTGCATGTTCTCTCTGTAACCACATGGGTTTTCTCTGGGTGCTCCAGTTTCCTCCAACATCCCAAAGGCGTGCAAGTTTGTCAGTTAATTGGCCTCTATAAAATTGCCTCTGGTTTATAAGGAGTTGATGCAAAAGTGGGATAATATAGAATTTGTGTGGACAGGCAGTCGATGGTTGGACTCGGTGGGCCAAAGGGCCTATTTCCATGCATGTGTTTCACTCAATTCAGCCAATCAGTCAATTCTTTCTAATTCAGAGATGCTGTGGCTAATTTTACCTGCTGGAAACTGTACAGAGCGAGCAGCCGCTGGACTTTTCATCGCTGGTGCGGCTCGGCCGCGGGACTTTTCATCGCTGGTGTGGCTTGGCCGCTGGACTTAACATCGCCCGGTGCGGCTTGGCCGCGGGGCCTTCCATCGCCCGGTGCGGCTCGGCCGCGGGACTTAACTGCGCAAGGCTCGGTCGCGGGGCCTTCCATCGCCCGGTCGGCCGCGAGACGTTTCAGCGCCCGGTGCGGCTCGGCCGCGGGGACTTCCATCCCCTTGCGGGGACTGTGCGGGTCGGTCGGGGACGAGCTGTCTGTCCGTGGGCGTGGGGAAGAGTGGAAGTTTTGTTGCCTCCATCACAGTGAGGGGGTGTTTGGAGTCACTGTGATGGACGTTTGTGTTGGGGTTATATGTCTTGTGTTCTTTTTTGTGTATGACTGCTATGTAGTTTCGTTCGGTACCTTGGTACCGAATGACAAATAAAGCTCTGTTGAACTGAACTGTTGAACCAAGGGTGTCAAAAGTTACGGGGAGAAGGCAGGAGAATGAGATGCGAAAATAGAGCAGCCATGAATGAATGGCAGAACAGACTCGATGGGTCAAGTGGCCTAATTCTGCTCCTATGTCTTAGAATCTTATGATCAAACATGGTCATTGCTGTCCATAAGAATTGATACAAAAGCTGTACTTTACATACAGCCCTTAATGTAGCAAAATCTTTGATGTTTCACATGCTCCCATTAGAGTATATGCCAAGCTGGAGCAGTAGACTTTAAAAAGCAAAAGGGCATAAGTCCAGAGGCAATTTCACACTTAGTACTGAAAAGGTTGAAGATCTATCAGATGTTGGAACAGATTAGAACTATCAGAAACCATAAGATGAGGGATACAAGAGATATGCTGTCTGATCCAACACTTTGTGTCTTTCTTTGCAAACCAGCACTTGCAGTTCCTTGTATCCACCAATGAACAAGTATTGTCCACCCTCAGCAGTGCTCTTTCAGTCGACCAGAGGATGATTGTGACCCTGGAATTTTCTCTTCCATAAAAGAGGGGTTGTGATGGGTAAAGAACAATAATACGTTTCAAAGGTCTTTTATTGTCACGTGTACCAATTAAGGTACAGTGATATTTGAATCACCATACAGCCGTACTAAATGAGAGTTGCATAAGAGTTAACATAAACATCCACCACAGCGGATTCCCCACATTCCTCACTGTGATGGAAGGCAGTAAGTCCAATCTTCTTCCCTCTTTATTCTCCCACGGTCAGGGCGATCTAAGCTCCTGTGTCAGGCCGGTTGACGCTCCTGCGGCTTGGAGCTCCCGATGTCGGTCCCTTGGTTAGGGTCCACAGGCTCCCGCGATTAGAGCTCCAAGGTCGATCCCCGACAAGGATCGCGAGCTCCACGATGGTAAGTCCCGTAGGCTCCCACAGTTGGAACTCCCAAATCTATCTCCAGCAAGAGGCCGCCAGCTTGTCGAAATTAGGCCACAGTGCGAACGGAGATACGATACGGATTTTTTTTTTTGCATTTCCTTCGAGGTAAGAGATTAAAAAGGTTTTCCCAAACCACCCCCTCCCCCCATATAAAACAAGCTAAAAAAACTCTAAAACATACATTTAACATATACTATTAAAACAACAAAGAAGGGACAGACTGTTGGCGAGACAGCCATTGCTGGCGCCACCCGGAGGCTCTTTTATGTTGCAGGATAAACACAATTTAGACTTGTTTCTTGCCTTCTGTTGTATCCTCTTTTGGGAATCCTTCCTCTCCTTCTTGGCTTCTACTTAGATTCACATCCAGCAATCAATTGGCAGTTTCATTTTCTGTTTTCTAGATAATCCCTTCCATTAATCTAGGTTATCTCGTGAAATTCTGCCCAAGAGAGCAATTGAGCTCAATTACCAACAGAGACAAAGTTTCCAACATTACGTGTTAGAAGTAGAAGAGTTTAAATAGCTTTTACCTCATAATAAATTTACACCAAACAATGTGATGTGACCCGATCGTTTCAAATGTTAAAGCTAAGTTCATGAAATCTAGAGGGTAATAACAGTCGACTGCACAGCAATTAAGGATTTGTAATGCAGGCATCCCAAAAATAGGACACCAGAGTGCTCGGATACAGTAAGCCTCGTTTAACTTAGTTTACAGATACAGTATATGTATATACAGTATATGTTAGTATAAGAAGATAACTGCAGATGCTGGTACAAATCGAAGGTATTTATTCACAAAATGCTGGAGTAACTCAGCAGGTTAGGCAGCATCTCGGGAGAGAAGGAATGGGTAACGTTTCGGGTCGAGACCCTTCTTCAGACTGAAGGGTCTCGACCCGAAACGTCTCGACCCGAAACGTCATCCATTCCTTCTCTCCCGAGATGCTGCCTGACCTGCTGAGTTACTCCAGCATTTTGTGAATACAGTATATGTTAGCTGGCCCTTCGTCTAACTGAACCTACGCTGACCATCGATCACACTCATTCTTAGTTATCCCACTTATCCATTCCCTGCAAACTAGACGCAATTTATAGAGACCAATTAACCTACAAATCCACACGTCTTTGGGATGCGAGAGGAAACAGAGACACCTGGAGAAAACTGACGTGATCACGGGGAGAATGTGCAAACTCCATACACTGAGAGCATCAAGGTCTCTGGCGCTGTGAGACAGGAGCTTTACCAGCTGCGCCACTGTGGTGTCTTGGGGCCACTAAGTGGTGCAGCGGTAGAGTTGCTGCCTTACAGCGCCAGAGACCCAGGTGCGATCCTGACTGCATTGGTTTTCTCTGGGTGCTCCCGTTTCCTCCCATATTCCAAAGATGTATTTTGCTTCATTAAAATGTATAAAATTGTCACTCGTGTGTAGGATAATGCTAGTGTACCGGTCGGCATGGACACATTGCTGGTTGGCGTGGACACAATGGGCCGAAGGGCCTGATTCCGTGCTGTATCTCTAAAATCTAAGGACAGTAAATAATTCAGTTTGATTTGTCCTGCTTTTTGAGGGCAAGATATACCTGGACTGTTTTCCACATTGGCAAATACAGTCATGTGCATTAAGATGATCTCAATTAATACTGGAGGCAAATGTCCAAGAAACAGTACAGAAGAAATAAATCTATACATCATGTAATGTATTTAATAAATCAGACTAAACACATCATTACAAACTGTACATGCTTGGTTGGTTTCAATATAACCAGTAGCTGCTGAAAGTGGCATACAAATATTACACAGAAAGAGCTACATGACAAGTACAGTGCAAAGGTTAATGTCAGGATTCATTCATTCTGGAGAGGGAAATGTAAGAACGACATAGGTACAACCATCTTAAGGATGAAATTTCTTTGAACAGAACAAAAAGACAAGAGAAATGACTTGTCAAATTCCACCCAAGAACTATAAAGTATGTAGGTTAATTGGCTGGGTAAATGTAAAAATTGTCCCTAGTGGGTGTAGGATAGTGTTAATGTACGGGGATCGTTGGGCGGCACGGACTTGGTGGGCCGAAAAGGCCTGTTTCCGGCTGTATATATATGATATGATGATATGATAAGCAGTTGGCTCGTCCCTAGAATCAGCTTTAGGCTGGAAGTGCCACTTATAATGAATGTTCAATCACCAATTCATATGTCAATACGGAACCACGAAACCCACCCTCGCCTGAAAATGACCCCTTTGTTTTCCGTGCTCAAAATAAAAGATCCCGAGTACAACTTGCATACATCTGCTGCTCTCCCCTTCTCAGCTTTGCTTGTGCTAAATCCACAGCACTTTAGTTACTTTTAGAAGGCTCCGTTTCCCACGTTGAACCTAACCAAAGTTCATAAACGCACTGTGGCATCATCATGTCAAGGAGACACACGATACGATTCTGATTAATCCCTCCTTCATTAACTGTTCCCGCTACCTTATCTCTTTGCAGTTTCTCCCTTTACGTGGGAGACTGCTCAGGGCTAAGTGTTTCCCTGATATGCTGCTGCCAATCACTCGGTGAGTTGCTGGCAGGAAGTGCACTTATGGACTGGTCCTGCCAGTTCAAATCCACACTGTGCTTTACACTGTTTAGTCTGGGTGTAGATTCAAAGTTGACCAGGCAGACCAGTTACTGATTCAAAAATTACTTGCATAAATATCAAGTGGCTTCTGCAATACACCTTCTGTTAATTCAAGGAGAATTCAAAATCATGGTTGCTACCACTCCAAAGGAAGTTGTGCTAATCTTATTTTTTTCCCCGTGGGTTGTAATCTAAACTCTAAAAGTTAAAGTTCCTGTGCCAGGACTGAAGCAATGAATCTTACTGTTGATGCATTGCTAGACAAAAATCAAATCTTTACGTACAAGATTTCAGTACAGGCAGTCAGTTACATTACAGTGGGTTTGCATTCCAATAAAACCTTCCATGTCGCGATTTTTTCTCACACTCTTCCCATTGAACTCCATGTTACAAGTAATGTATTATGCCATTTGTTTGGCTATGACAGAGCGACTCGCTGCCATTATCTACAAGTTTCACTACAATTTACTGACCACATTACTACTTTAGTCAATATTAAAAGCTGTCCAACTCATACTAAAATAGGCAGTTTTGAGAATTGATCAGGAAAAAAAAAAAAAGACATACAAATCTGTACAATAAATAACTTCTGCATGTACGACCCAAACACACATTTGTAAATTATCTTCCAGAAGAAAATCTGATCGATCTTAAGTGTTGGGTGTACAAGCAGTAGATTGCATTGATCCTTGCTGTCAGCCATGTAGGTCACAAGTTGTGATAGTGCGAGGTACAATTTGCACAGTAATAATGAATATGGCTTCTTTCTCAACAACGCTTTGCCCAGACTAAATTTTCTATAAACAATACAGATCATGGTTTAAAATTTATGCATGTTGTTGAAGGCATAGTAATGATTGTTTTAAACACTGAAATGGCTAAAAAAACACACCAAGCTACCCAGTGTCCACGATCAACTGAGCCTGCTGACAATACAGGCTGGCAAAAACATGAAATTCTTTAAAATTAAACGTCATCCAAATATTTATTAAGAAATGGCAACCTGTGAATATTTCACAAATATATTAGGATAGAGCTCAGAAATGGACTATTTGGCCTATTGTTCAGTGTGCTCAACTATCCAATCAGCCCCACACCTCGCTCTTTCCCCACAGATCTAGAATTTCTCCCCATTTTAGGTAATCCTTGCAGCTGAAATTTGGCCACTGGATTAAAAAAGGGAAAGTGCCCAGCAACACCCCATTGACATTTGGGTTCAGCTAAAATCTCTGATCAATTCCATAATCACAGTTTTCCCACTGCAGCCCATCAAATACTGCAAGCACACTCTCAAACATCTCTTCCCTATACAATCTAAATAGTTTCCTCAAAATCCAACTTCACTCTTCTCGAGTTTACATTGTTCTGCTATTTTCCACCACACCCATTCCCACTCTATTGCCCGCTGGGTTCTGAACCCTGCCTGCCTTTGATTAAAAACTTTAATCATATTTATGGTCATGGCGAGTGCAGTTCTTTTTCAACCTCCCCCTAGTTAATTAAGGAACTTCAAACAATATTTTCCCTACTGAGAGATATCATTTGGTAACATTAGAGCTTTGGAACCATGGACGAAATGGAGCTCTTTCATTGTTATATATTTCTGCCAATAATACGCTTCAAATAATAAGATGCATAATTCTAATTAACAATGTATCTGCCTGCTTTAGCTCCCTGAAGGCAACATCCAACCTGTGGAAAGCAACAACAACAAAAGCACCAAAGTTACCCTCATGGCCACAAACAGATGTAGAAAGAAAACGACTTTAATATCAAAAAAATGTGAATTATATTAAAAAGCATGCAAACATAATACTGACAGAAAGCCCAGACCATATCTGGTGCATATTCAAAATAGTTTTCTTCTATAAAAAAATCTTGTAAATAAAAAGGGGAAGATTGTGATTAGTTGTTTTCTTTTGTCATTATAGTGACGAGTTGTTTGGCAGCTTTGGCAATGTCATATGCACACTGGATCACTTGCTGTGTTACCAGCTGGATGTCAGATGTGGGACTGGGTTCTGCAGGCAGTGCTTTCTTGCATTCTGACTGGAGTCTGTACGCACTTGAAGTTAATAGACTCAGCGAGGCCCGAACCATCTCTGAGCGAGGTTTCTAAATGATAAGCAGAAGATTTTATTCACCAGCTATCCGCCATACAAGTGAACACCTCATGTAAATAGCAGTCACATTTTTTTTCTGACGTCCAGATAATGTTTAGTTTAAGAAGTATAACAAAATAACTGCAGATGCTGGAGTAACTCAGCAGGTCAGGCAGCATCTCGGGAGAGAAGGAATGGGTGACGTTTCGGGTCGAGACCTAAACTAATGTTTAGTTTAGATAGACACAAGGTGCTGGAGAAAAAAGATCGGTGATGTTTTGGGTCGGGACCCTTCTTCAGACTGAAAGTAGGGGGTGGGCAGGAGACGAGATAGGACCAAACAGGGCCGGCAACAAATGACCTCAGGCGGGGTGGTATCCTGGTAGGCCTACTGCTGTCTCGGGAAGGTGTAATCACAAGAGGGATACAATGTGGTGAACTTGGTACTGATTAAACAACTAGACTGGAGGATGGGGACAAGGGAGTGCAGGTAGTAGTTTCATAAAATTAGGGAAATCAACGTTCATGCCGCTGGGTTGCAAGTTGTCACGTGTACTGCGGTCCAGTGAAAAGCTTTTGTTTGGATGCTATCCAGTCAAAGAAAACACCATACATTATTACAATCAAGTCGTCCACTGTGCACAGATAAAGGATTACAACATTTAGTACAAAATGTAACATTAAAGTCCAATGAAAGATAATTCAAAGGCCTCCAATGAGATAGATGGGAGGTCTAGACCACACTAACTGATGAGAGAACCGTTCTGTAACCTAACATAATTATAAAATATAATCCAATTTCGGACTTGTGTTTTATTTAGTTGATCTACTTTCTGGCAAGTACTAATTACTCTGCATGAGAATTTCCACACCAAACCTGTTTAGGTTGGGATTATATTACCTTTCAAACTCAAAATCACAACAGGTTTAACAAAAAATAAAGACGGTCAAAAAGGAATGGGTTGTGAATGAAAGGATAAGAGAGGTTCATGCTGGGGTGGAAGGCAGGAGGGACAGTGTAATTCCAAAGGTGGTGAAGAATGGGGCAATGAAATAAGAGGGAAGATGAGGTAAAAATGAAGAAAACAAATTGGTGCCAGATGCTGCCTCAAAAATAGCAACAATGGCCATGAACAGAATTTGTTGAACTCAATATTATATCTCGGGTAGTAAAAAGTGACCAAAAGATGAGGAGGCATAGGATAGAACGCAGTGTGGG
Organism: Rhinoraja longicauda; assembly: GCF_053455715.1. Lineage (NCBI taxonomy): Eukaryota > Metazoa > Chordata > Chondrichthyes > Rajiformes > Arhynchobatidae > Rhinoraja > Rhinoraja longicauda. Next base: position 6,284,026 of record NC_135977.1, read on the forward strand.
AGTTCTGTGGGAGGTAGAGCTCTTAAGGATAGCGGAGTCAGGGGGTATGGGGAGAAGGCGGGAACGGGGTACTGATTGAGAATGATCAGGCATGATCACATTGAATGGTGGTGCTGGCTCGAAGGGCCGAATGGCCTCCTCCTGAACCTATTGTCTATTTAAAGTGAGGGGCAGCAGAGAGCTCAGGGTCACACAATGAACAGGGATTAAACCTTAAAAATGATCATTCAACTTGAAATTGGTTTCCTTAATGAAGAGAAGATAGCATGGACAGCAGTTATGGATTCAGAGCCATGGGCTTTCTGTCCACTGAGTCTGCACTATCCACCAAGCACCTACTTGGACTAATCTTACAATAATATCAGTTCTTATAAAAACCCTTTACACTTTCCCATCAATACCACCAGATTCAAGAACAGCTTTACCCCTGCTGTTATCAGTCTCTTGAACGGGCTTCTAATGTGCTGAAGATGGATTTCTGATCGCTCAATTTACCATGGGGTCTTGCACGTTTTTAAAATCTGCACTTTCTCTGTATTTCAAAGCCTACTTGGCTTGGTCAGACACCAACGTATTTGGTACAAAAATGTGGCCTTGGTTCAGCTTATCCATTACTAGATGCGTTATTGTGAAGCTTGCATTTCTGCAATAGGAATTTTCAATAGTTTGGCATTAGAGGATGGAGGAAAAGTGAAGAAATTTAAACAAACTTCACATTATTTGAAAATTGACTCACCTTTGGGAAAAGAGCTGCCATCTCAGCTACAGCAACATGTATCCTTTCTGAGCAGGGCATAAAGCTGATTGGGCGCAATAGTGCAACCGAGGGGCGGGGAAGAGGGAGAAAAAGAAACCATTAGTCATTTAATTCAAACACCAGCATAAGATTTGAGTTAAAGTTAACACTCAAGCAAGTCTACATTATAATGGTTGTTAGGAAAATTAATCCTGGGACTGAGATGGGCATGCAATATCAATGAAACGATATCATGGCAAGGGTGTTGAATTTGGCCTCTGGGAGCTGTCAAGCAAGTCCACAAAGCCAAAGTAATGGAACACAACTTGTGCTAAAAATTTGTACTAACTGGCCTGGATTGAGTGAATGATATGGGAGTAATGTTAAGAAACGTCTGTTCTTTTACATTGTTGCCTCCTTGGTTAATAAATTCTAAAACCACTTGTATGTAAACTAAGGGAACAATGATTTAAATGTGGAGCAGAGATTCGTGATGTATCTACCCAAAATGTCCATTTGGACCAGAGGTGTGATCATTCCAGCTCAGTGCTTTACATCGAGCCGGATGGTACTGCAGCTCTGAATAGAATTGTCATTGTCGAGCAATTGAAACAGCAGGAAGCTCATGATTTCCATGCATGCCCTGCCAGACTAATCTCTATATTTACTGAGAGATTTGGAGCACCAAATCTGTCAGTTTGCTGCACTGCTGGATTCCAGTTAGTCATGCCTCAGAGCCCACATAGCTGAGATTTCCCAGCAAGTTTCAATAGTTGTGGAATAGGAAGCAAAAAAGTACATTGCATATGAATAAAATTTTAGACTCTAAGCATCTTATCTTTTAATATGTACTTCAATTTGAATAATTTTTAATATGTTGCTAAATGTTCCTTACAAGTGAGAACTGGTAAAGTTGGGAACCAGAGGTTTTGGGGTGTTTCAAGAGCAGAACCTTTTCACTGTGACCACTTTTCACATTGATCACTTAAATTCAGGATACATATTTTGCAGATCAGTGTCAATTTAGGTTTGGCATTAGTTATTGTTCTAGCAACAAAAATCACCAAAAAAAAGGATTTTGGAGTACATAAACATTTGTTTAATATTTGCACTGGATTGTGATCTTATAAATACAAACTTTTCATCACTTCTAAGTTGAGGCATTCATGTGTCCCAGGTCATATAGATGGGCAGGGAACCCATGCACAACGGCTGTAAACTGGCAGGCAGACGAAAGGACTATACAAGGCAATTTCCAGTGGACATTCCCCATACCCTTTGTGGAGTCAGGCCTTGGGCTAATTTTACTTGAACAGCCGGGTTAGGAAATGACAGTCACATCAAGGAGAGTCTAGGAAGCAAACTTCCACTTCTTCCTGTGAGGTTGATTAACAATTCATTCATCCTGGAGGTTGCAATGTTTGGTATGTCCTTTAAGAAATCCGTAAGGACTTTAAATAAATTGCATTTGTATGAAGTGACAGTAACGATTTTATGATAGATTTAACCAACATTAATTTGTGCTATAATTGAACTGAAAATGTCATCACTTTCGTCATATTCTAGCTTCCTCAAACACTGGGTAAATGAAAAATCTATCTTCTAACCACTGATTCAGGATGATGTTAAATCAGCAGCGGAGGGAAATAGGTGCAAAGCCCAAATTATAACTTCATAGATGGAAGTTGTTTGTCACAGTTACCGGAAATTGGTGAAAGGGTTTAAGCTGACCTTAAAATAGGGGGAATTGTCAAAAATGTGCAGGTTTCAGTGCTGATTTGCTGAACTGTTTTAGCATCATTTTTTTGTAAAGAAAGAATTATTTCTGAAATAATTTGCCAGATCACTCAAACTGCCTTTAACCTCAGCATGCAAGAGGGAAATCAGAGCAGACATCAGTGAAGGCTTGCACACAATCAGGTCATTCCACAAGAGAAGTGGGACTCACTACAAACCACATTGGGGGTCATCAGTTCTCTTTTGTTCCAGGCAGGTACTAGATGCTATTTGGAATCTCTCAAGGGGCAAAACTGATTACATGTAGTGGTAGACACAAAATACTGGAGTAACTCAGCGGGACAGGTAGCATCTCTGGAGAGAAGGAATGGGTGACGTTTCATTTCGAGACCCTTCTTCAAGAGCTTCGACCCGAAACGTCACCCATTCCTTCTCTACAGAAATGCTGCCTGTCCCGCTGAGTTATTCCAGCATTTTGTGTCTGTCTTCGGTTTAAACCAGCACCTGCAGTTCCTTCCTACACATTCCATGCAGTGGTAGCAGGTTACGCCATCTCTTTGGCTTTGGATTCAAACACATGCACGCACTCGGCATTACAAAGGCAATCCAAAAGAATCCAAAGATTGCTCAGAGGTGGCAACATGGGAAAATACAAGGGAAAACGCATGATTTGCAAGAGTGGCAATATTCAAATAATGTAAATATATCTTGTTTATTTAAAGAATGCTGGAAAGTGTAGCACCTTACAAAATGTTATCCCTTTCCTGCTTTCATTCTGATGGATTGAAACCACAGACATTCATTTCAGGTTAAATCAGTTCAGTTTGCACAAACCAGAGATATGCAATTGTTTAGCTCACATGAAAGTTAGTTACTACATTTATGAAGCAAACCCGACCAAAGTGGAGGCAAAAAGGGACACCCTTGCAGGCATTATAAAGTATACATCCACCACAATTTTTAACATACAGCAATTCAGATTATATAAGTGGAATTGAGATATATTATTCTGCAATTTAGCCATTGGTCTCTTTGCAAGAGTTTTTTTTGTACTAAATTAAGCTTGATACTTTTAACAAACCACAGTGACAATCATGCAGGGAAGAAGAGAAAAGGTGGAGTGCCTGGGAGGCAGAGACAGAGGTCAGAGTACCAGGTGGCAGGGTCAGGCCGCTGCTGCTGCAGGGTCAGAGGCTGAAGGGAAGATTTGTCGGCCCGCAGAACCAACGTACTGAAACAGCCAAGGCTGTGCCTCAACTTGCGCAGGCTCTCGCGTTCAATCTGCCGGCTGGAACGTAGGGAAGGCAGGGGTCGGAAGCAGAAGGGGGAGGGGGAAGAGAGAAAGGAAGGGAGAGGAAGAAGAGATTGCACAAATGAATTCAGATTGCAAAGTGAAAAACAAATCAAAATTAAAAAATACTTCAAATAAAAACAGCGTGGGTTACAGCAAATAACTGACGAGAGTAACAATTCCGATATATCCATACGTGCATTGCACAAATGATTTGTTTATTTAAAGTCGAAACAAATTTAATATCTAATGACTGTGGAGGAGTGGACTTCTTATGGAAGTTAAGACAACACTGCAAGGACACAAGAATCACCAGTGAGTGCATGTAACCACAAACCTTCTGAAATTATTCCAGTTAGATTGCCTGGTAGGGAAGAATTTATGGAAAGGACTTGGTTGTTACTATTGAGACATCAGTTTGCAAGGGTGATCTTTATGTTCTAACAATGAACCAACACGGACAGTTGGAGCTAATAACTCAGGCCAATGTCAATACAAATTCCCTCAGGCTACAGCATGAAGGAACTCTACCAAGCCATCATCTTTGATATTACTGTCGATATTCTTTGATTTACTGCATTAACTTCGCCTGGTATGGAAATAATCCTTTAGATCAGGAAAATCCACAATTTGCATGCATATCTGTTTTGCATTAATCCCTAGTGGGGCATTATTCAAAAAACCACAAATTAATTGCTGGATTCATAGCTTGAAGGAGCAAAAAAAAAGGAGAATGAAGGCACAAGAGACTGCAGATTGTGAAATCGTGGTAAAAAAAGTCTCCAGTCTAGATGAAGGGTCTTGACGTTACATCCATCTTCCTCCACAGATGCTGCCTGACATGCTTAGTTCCTCCTGGAGCAGTTGGTTACATCAGTAAAAAAAAAACAACAAAAATACTTCACCTCTCATGCTTGTTTTCTTGTGCAGCACGCAACAGCTCCTGAATATTTTTCGTGATTTGCTCGGTTTTCCGAATGACATCCTCCGTACTGGGGAGCGTGGAATTTGGTTCCACATCTGGATCATCCGCTTCCAGAATAGGGTTCTCCCCGTGCCGCCCCATGCTCTTAGGCTTACCCTTTCGGCAAGAGCTTGTATTGGGCAGAAAGAAATAAAACAGGTCAATACTTTACGTGAGAACTGTACCCTAGTGCTTGCTTCAACAAAGGCTAGAATGAAGGCAAAGCCAATAATTACGAAAGCTGATTGCTAATGTTATTGCTAACTGCCAGGGGAAATAGCATATAAAAGTAGGCTATGCTTCCGTTACATAGAGTGTTGGTGAGACCACACCTAGGGTACTGTGTACAGAACTCGTCTCCTTACGGATGGAATCGAGCGTAAATTAAAATCCGCAAATGTTGGAATTCTGGAATAGAAAATACTGAGACCATTCAGGTCAGACAGCATCTGTGGAGAGAGAAACGGTTAACATTTCACATCAAGAAACCCTCCATTAGAACTGAGAAAGAGACAAATCGTGTTAATTTTAAATGCGGGGGAATGTTGGGGAGGAATCATTGAGAGAATGAAGCAAGTCGGAAAGATCATCCGGTCTATAGGTTAATGGAGGTAGTTGGAGGGAGAGGGGACAAAAAGCAAACGTCAAAAAATTAAGGGAATTCAAGAGCGAGTACAAAAAGAGGAACAAGAACGTTGTGAAATGCAGAGCTGTATGAAATGCCCAGCAGGCTGGACTGTGCTAATGCGAAAAATAAAATCATTATCACAGATGGATGATCCACAGAATAAATGGTCAGTTTTGATACAGAGAAAGCAGGTTAACTGAAGCTGTAGAATTTGATCTGGAGTTCAGAAGCCTGCAGCCTGTTCAGGTGGACGCTCGAAATAAAACTTCATCGCATCAGCGTGGAAGGCGAGAGGCAGATTGGTCGGAATGGGACAGAGAACTAAACTGGGGGATAGAAAGGAAATTCGATCCACCGCTGCAGATTGACTGCAGGTGAAAGTGGCTTCCAATCTCCATTTGGCTTCTCCAATGTACACGAGACCGCAATGTGAACATCGAATACAGGACACTAGATTGGAAGTGCAAGCGCCTGCCATTCCAGAAGAAATGTCTGGGTCTCTGGACTGCGCAAAAGGAAGAGGTTAAAAAGGACAGGTTGTGTGGGAAAGTGCTGAAGAAGCGTCCAGATCCGAAATGTCACCTATCCATGTTCTCTAGAGGTTCTGCTAGTCCCAGAGTTACTCCAGCACTTTATGCTATAAGAAGGTGAATTGCTGATGGGGCCAAAAGAGCACACTATGGAACCCAAAAGAAACAGTTTAGATTTAGATACAGTGCAAAAACAGACCGTTCGGCCCACCGAGTCAGCACCGACCAGCGATCTTAGCACACTATCTTACAGACACAAGGGACAATTTACAATTTTACCAAACCCAATTAACCCACAAACTTGTACATTTTTGGAGTGTCGGAGGAAACCAGATCACCCGGGGAAAACCCAAGCGGGTGACGGAGGAAACGTACAAAATCCATACAGACAGCACCCGTGGTCAGCATCGAACACGGGTCTCTGGAGTTGTAAGGCAGCAACTCTACTACTGCCATTGATGGGGTCAAAAGAGCACAATATGGAACCCAAAAGAAACAGTTGAACGGAAATGCTTAAAGGACAAGGGAAGATGTCTCTGGTGGTGAAATCTAGTCAAAGCTGCCGGAAATTGCAAAGGATGATTGGTTGATTGTGGACGATTGCGTGCAAGGCAAGGACCAGAGCAGTTTTATTCTCTATTGGTTTGGGAGAGGGGTGAAGGTAAAGATGTTGGGAATAAATAAGGTACAATCAAGACTTTTGTTACCAACGACGTGTAGGCAAAGTCACAATTCAGCGTGGAAATCATTGGAGCATGTAAACTGGGGGGAAAACAGAACAGGAACCAGGGAGAGAGGAAATTTTGTCGAGATGCCTTGTAATGGATGTTTCTCAATATTATTCTCTCTGTCATGGAGACAAAGAGATGCAGAAAGGGGATTATGTGAGGAATAATGCTGGATAGAAAGGGAAAATAACAGGCAGTTACAGATGTATGGCAGGGTTGTGTATCGTGAGACATCAGAGACATCTTCTCTTCCCCTTTCAGCCTTCCAGTTTGACTGTGCCCTTTGTCCCCATGAACCATTCTCCTTCTTAGAACAAAAACACAGAAGTACTGGAGTAACTCTGTGGGTTTGGCTGCATTTCTTGGGCCGATCCAAGTTCCCATAGCTACATGGTTGATGTGGAGGAAGTGACTGGAATTGAAGGAAGTGTTCAATTTAAATGTGCTGTAAGTTTATTAGGTCGATATCTAGAATGGGTGATTTGTCCTGAATGGATGATGCAAAGGTTGCACGGGCTAGGCATGCATTCAGAAGAATTCAGTGACAAATAATTGAAACAAGAGATTTCAAGTGGTAACTCCACCCATGGGATAACCAATTATTATTATTTTGTAATAAGAAATTGCCCATTTAAGAAGGGAAAGATTCTCTTTTGGAGGATTGAACACTTTTTGAACTGATCGGCGGAAGAAGTGAACTTGAATGCTGTTATGCTGCAAATAGACAGATACTTGACAGGAGAAAGAGTAAATAAACTCCTGGGGCTAAATGAGATTACTGAGTTGAGGTCACTATTAGAATATAATTTATTGAATGGCAGGGAACGTTTGAGGGGCCAAGTAGCATACTACTGAGTGTAATTTGTATGTTCGTTAAAGGACCCATATCATTTCCCATCTTTGACTATTCGCAGCTCATTCTACAGTGCATTCCACTCATCACCAAAACACCACTCAATTTATTATTGCAAAAATCCTGTGGATATGCATTCAGCATATTTCATTTTAAAATACAATTAATCCATAATCCATCTTTAAAACAAAAAGGAAGGGAATGAAAAATGGCACAGTGTAATTCCTCACTAGTCTAATCACAAGTTTATTGCAGTAACCACAGGAAGTGTCACTCCTATAACTTTGAAAGCTAAAAGCATAATTCCCACTCAACCAGCAGGAAATTTGGGTTCAGAGCTATTATTGTGGGTAAATATAATGTTACTTATTGTGAATTTGAAAGTAGTAAAGACTGGCTTGGAAACTATTTCATATAAATAACCGTGTAAATCTTCTGTGTGCCTTATTCTGGTAAATTTAATCCATACCCTGTCTCATCCAGTTCCAAGTCATTTGCTGCATTATCGTAGTCACTATCTGGCATGCTGTTTTGTTTCTCAAGTTTTGATGCCTAAAAGAAATTAAAACAAACACCAAGATGCAAACAATACAGTATGTTCACAATTATTAGATGAAATACAACCCTGACCCAAACAGAAACCAAAAACTGCATGCAAACTAGAGTCAGTAGCAGAAAATATTTGGGTATTAATTAAAATCATGAAATGTTTGAACCAATGCAATAATGTATAAAATGCAGAAATCTATCGATTTTTCAACCTAATGGTAAAAATCTGCCGCAGAATTTGCATCTTTTGAGATAAATTATAAAGTGCCACATCGGAAAGACTGAGGTGGGGGAAGAAGGGACATGATGCTATATAAAGGAGTCTGTTTTTCCACTGCACTCCATGGACTAGCTCTTGTTGCACATCATCACGGATATATTTCACGAGTGGGATATTTAACTCAAGTTTGGATAAAGAATATACATGGGAAAGCACAAATTATCACAGTGCAAGCCAGTTTCTGTAAACTTATGGAACAATCAAAGTCATCAAATACAAAAAAAAAGTCTTATTTTGGACATTATCCATGAGGTTAATTTTAACAACAAAGACTAACCATGTCTCAAAATGTAATCCTCAATTTATATGGATGCGATTTGTCAAGATTTAGAGATCCCTTTAACAAAGGGGACATTTAAAAATATATATTTACAAATTAACTGTGTTCAGTACATTGAAGTGGTTTTCTCAATTTAGCTGAATTAAAACTACCTTGAAACAATTTTGTTTGAAGGGCATGAATAATCAATGGTAGATATTAATATTTGGACTGCTAGCAACTTATATTCATGTTTCTCAAAGTTTGTAAATACCAACGTCTTATATGGAAGTCAAACAATTCCACAAAATTAGCTGACTTTCATTTGGCACCATGACAAAGAAACACATTCAACACAAATCGGCTTTTTATTCGGGTAACATTACACATATCTGACTGGAGAAAAGAGTTATTTTTTGTTTCAAAAGCAGTCATCTTAAAAGCAAGTACATGCTTCAATAGGCAATAAATCAGACCATGCGCAAGGCAGGATGCTAATGAAACTGTGCTGCATGGTGGCTGGTTTCATCTGTATAATGATGGTGTGCTGAAGAATTATTTGTCTAGGCGGGTTATATCTTATAAAATGTAAGATGCCAATTAGTTCAGTCTGATTATTAAAATGGTTCCTAATACCCAACTCCAAATCAAGTATAGTCAGTTTCCTCCCATTAAGTCCAGCACCATAAAAGGTTATCCATCTAATTTAAGATGTTCCATCTTCAGTGCTGGTAATGGGATCATGAGATCTCTAGTGGATAAACTGCTGACAGTATTCCAGGTCTATGCTACCAGGGAGCCCTACAGGAGCTGTTTAGCCAGCACCCATTCACAGTTAATTTAAAGCTCTCTTAAAGTCTGAAAATTACTTTGTAATGGAAGCATTTTTAGGGGACGGAGCAAACCTTTGAAGTCAGAGGCGTACTTCTGAAAGTTTTTAACTCATGGTATATCAACCAAATTACAAGATGATCCCAATTCATATTTGCAAGAACTACAAAAGCACTTAAAGAACTCTGAGCATTCTTCGAATTTTAATCCCGTGAAAAGCATGCCAGGTTTCCATGTTAGATTGTGGGATTCAGAAAGAAATGTTAAACATTACACAACCTGCATTAGTTTTAGATATATGCCGCAATAATTGAGTAGTGCATGTACACTTATTCCTCCATTTTTAAAACGCATTATTCTCGGCCATTAATTGATGTCAATTCACCCTGTGCATCATTCAGTGCAAGAGTAAACCATTACAGCCATGGTCCTATGATGGCTATGTGCGTGTTAATCTGATCCCTAGCGGAGACATGCTGACAAAGGTCTTTCTCTAACCCATGATTAAGTTAACCTCAGGCACTCTGGAAACTGGGTGCTTATTTATGTTTTTGCTCCTTGGATTGTTTGTCAGCTAAATCAACGTTTGAAGTATGGACTTTGAGCAAGGACTGCCCAGCTTGGTTGGATGGTTTGTCAGTGATCGTTGTCATGGCTTACACATGTATCACGGCTAAATGAGATACTAAAAACCGATTGTGCTCAGGTGATATGACATGAATCCACGTCTCCAGGACTAGTGAAGGGAAAATCATTGGGGAAACTGAATTCTGGCTGACATCAGCTAATCCAGAGATTGAACCTGCAACATGCCGACTCCACAAGGCTCAGTATAGCACTGGGCAATGATTCACCTGCTAATGATTAGAGCAGCGTGCGTATGTTTTGAACAGAAAGCTATGCAGAAGCTGTGCTGTTGCAAAGGATCAAGCTTTGATGGCTGTAGAGCTAATTAAGTTAGGTGTGCCATGTGTCCAGTGGTTGGCAGCAAGCAGGATTAATAAACTGAAAAATAAAAGTGAGAGATAGAAAAGACATTCAGGAATATGCAACTCAGTGTGCAGTAGATACTTCAGTGGAAGGGACTATTCATGCAGAAGCAAAAAGAGAAGTGGGAAAAGGTGCAACAGGCACTGCCGATGTCACTGCCTCCTCCATAGTGCAGACTTGCTGAGAAGGTACTTAACCCTTCGAGTGTTCTCATCCCGGGACCATGAAAGCGTGGAAGGGAATGAGGGTAAAGATGAAGAGGAGGTCACAAAGGCACTCCTCCCAATCTGAAAGGGGAAAGAAGAAACACTCGGGCAAAAAAATTAAACACAAGATAAACACAATGAAAGAGAATGTGTCCACAGACTATAAACATATAGGTATGCCAAGTTTTTGCACACGGACTTTGCTTAATACTGTAGAACGTGCGCTTTAGAAAGTTAAAGTGCAAAAATACGTCAAAGCAATCAACAACACTTAAGAGTTGAATAGAATGCTACATCAGTATGGTAACAAGTAGAATTGGTAATATTGTAAAGTATGAACACAGTGCTGAATGAAAAAAACAGAAATTATTTTTATCTCGACCAAGTTTATGTCCAACAGATGCACTAAAACGAAGTACATTCTTATGAATTAACTCAAAGAGCATGCACCTTTCGTTTAGTTTATGACCTTTAGTTTAGTTTAGAGATACAGCATGGAAACAGGTCCTAACCCCCCCCCCCCCCCCCCCCCAAGTCCGTGTCAACCTGTACACTAGTTCTATCCTACAAACTAGGGACAACTTACAGAAGCCTGCACATCTTTGGAATGCCCTTCAAGCCCGGGAGATCTCTTCCCATTTTGTCTGATATAATAAAAACAAGATGCAACTAGCATTTCTCATGCAACTTGTCTTTCAAATGACCATGGTTGAATCTACAATTTCACTTATGAGGAAGGTCTTGGTAATATCTAGGAAAGGATTCTATATGAAATATTCATTAACAATGATTTCAAAAAAATAGAATGAAACAAATTAGAAACCAGGAATTCTGATACAGGAGTGATTAGATTGCAGTTTATTGGTACTTTTGGGATGAACAAAAAAAGTAATAATGACACTACATAAAGCCTACAATGGTACACTCAATCCTCGTTATCCACCGATTACCCAGGTCCAATCTTGAAATTCTTTTCCAATATATCTATATACATGTGCACATCAATGAATCAATCATTGTCTATATAAATATGGCAATCAGTTTCCAGACCACTTGTCTCAAGTGACTTTTGTAGGGAATGACCTTTGTGAACGTGGGAGTACCTCGTGGTTTCAAAACTGAGGCGTGCTAATAAGTTTCAAACATTCAACAGAACTAGGAGCCAATTGTCATTTCCTCGTAGATACTTTATTGCGTTAATGGTTTTATAACATTACAAGTGCTTATTTATCTTTATTTGGGCAGTGTACCGGGTGCAAGGGAGAGGGCCACAGAGGCATTCACACTTTTATTTTGCTATCCAGAGGAAGCCCGCGTCCAGATAATGAGGGCCGAGTTTGTGAAAAATGCAGCGGTCAAACTAAGAAAGCAAAGAGAGGCCAGGCCATGAGTGTCCACAAGTGAATCGCAGACACCCCCAAAGATGCTTTTACATGTACACAATAAGTAAGAAGATAATGAAGGAAAGGTCTATTAAGTACAAAAGATTAGCTATGTGGAGAGATGAAGGATACAGGAAAGTTCCTTGATGAATATTTTGCAGCGGTCTTCATAAATAAGGGGCACTATGCACATAATGTGAATAGGCTATCTAGTCCTTCAAAGCTACTGCCCGCTCTACCATTCATTCAAGATCATGCTTCTCTTATATCTCAGCACCATTTCCGTAAATTATCCACAGGTCCCTCATTTCCCTTAAACAGAAACGTATTATTTGTTTGTAATGCACTCAATGTTTTCACAGGCCTCGTGGTCATCAAATTCTAAAAAATCATCATCCCCTGAGTGTACAAAATGGCCCACTCTTTATCCTGAGACTGATCCGTGATGAATATCCATCCTGCATCCAATCTGTCGAGCCCTGAAAGTTTCAATAAAATCCCCTTTCATCCTCCTGCTCAATCTGTTCTCCTGTGGCAAGTATTCATTCTCAGGAACCAGCCTAGTGAATCTTTCTCATATATACTTACAGCAAGCATATATATTGTAGGCAAGGAGATCAAAGTTGCACATTATAGTTCTGGGTGGGGTTTCAGAGCAAGACACTTTATTCTTGAAATCAAATCCACTGGTAACAAAGGCCAACATGCCATTTGCTTTCTTAATTGCTTGGTGCACCAACAAGTAACTGAAACCTAACATATATATATATATATACATACAGGATGCCGAGATTCCCTTTACACATTTCCTATCATTCACCATTAAAAAAAAAAATGCTTTTGTGATCAAGTGAATGACCTCATATTTTTCTACACTGTAATGCATCTGTCACTTTCTTGCCCACCAACATCACATGCCTATATCACCTCGAAACCTCTACAACGTTGCCCTCCCTACACAGAATTCTACTAATCTTGTTGCATCAGAAAACTTGGAAATATGATAGGCAATTCATTTCTACAGATTGGCATGGATGGTTATATTACACTAACAGTTGTATTTTTTTTTAAAAAGGAAGTAACAAGGAAAGTCAATGAACACGATGTTTGAAATAGACTACAGGGATTTTAACAAGATTTCATGGATTAGGCTGGTCAAAAGGTTTAATCCCATGGGATCCCAGGGGGAATGATAAATTTAAACCAAAAATGGCTGTGACTGGAGGCAACGGGTCACTGTTTAGACTTTACTTCAGATTTTACAGAGCAGAAACAGGTCATTCGACCCACTAAAGTCCCCGCCTGTACACTAGCACTGTCCTACACACTAGGAACAATTTACAATTCTTTTAAACTAAAGCCAATTAACCTACAAACCGATATGTCTTTGGAGTGTGGGAGGAAACCGGAGCACCCAGAGAAAACCCACGCAGTCACAGGGCGAACGTACAAACTCCTTACAGACAGCACCTGCAGTCTGGATCGAACCCGGGTCTCTGGCGCTGTAAGGCAGCAACTCTACTGCTGCACCACTGTGCCAACCCAAACTGTTAAGGAGCATTTTCTGATCGGAAATCTGTTACCTCTGAGAGTCGACAGAGCTCAGTCTTTTACTTTCTGTAGGAGAGATTAATGATTTAAACTTCAATGTTGGTGGGAAGGTAAAGGAGTTTGCAGATGATACAAAAATCAGTTGGATAGTTGGCACTAAGGAAGAAAGATTTAGACTGCAGAAAGTTCTGGTTTGTCAGGTCCGTCGAGCAGAAAAATGGCAAATGGGAATTAATCACAAAATGAACAAGGCAATGATTTTAGGGAAATGGAATGAAGCAGAGGAATACTCAGAAAATGGGAAAAATAAAAGGGCAGAGGGACCTAGGAGTGCATGTGTGGGGGTCTTTAACATGTGGCAGAACACGTAAGGTGGTTAAACAAGCAAAATTGATAATTTTATGATCTAAGGTACAGAATACAAAAATAAGAAGGTTATGCATGGTCAGCATAATACAAGAAAGATGCAATTGTACTGTAGAGGGAGCAGAGGAGGTGTATAAACACTTTGCCACTGGCAGAAGGGCAAGAGGGGAAATAGGAACTTTACTCTCCCCAAAACCTGCTGGGGTCTTGCAAGGAACACAGCAAGGACAGCCGGCCTGATGGTCTTGATCTCTGTGGCAAAGATGATCAATGCCTAATTTGTGGCACATTGGTAGAGTTGCTACCTCACGGTGCCAGAGACCTCTGACCTTGTGTTCTGGCTGTGGGGAATTTGCTCATTTTCTAAGTAACAGCATGGGTTTCCTCGAGGTGCTCCAGCTTCCTCCCACATCCCAAAGACGTATGGGGTAGTAGGTTAATTGGCTACTGTAAATTGCCCTTAGTATGTAGGATAGTGTGGGAAGTTGATGAAAATGTGGGGAGAATAAAAAATGGGATTAATGCAGGATTATTTTAAATAGGTGGGTGACAATTGCCACAGGCTTGTTGGACCGAAGGGCCAGTTTTTATGCTGTTTAGCTCCATGACTCTACAAGTGACAAAGAATTATGGTTAGTGTTGCAAGGGAACCTAAACACCTTACTCAGAAGGTGGTTTTCCAGCATAAATCAATGCAGTAATTTAATGTTGTGAAATCAAAGTGACTGGATCTGAAAATATGAAGAATTTATATCATGCATCCTATGTCTATTCCAATGCAACAATTAATTCTGGTTCTTTTCAGTTAATCCTGGCAAAACCTCCTCTTGTTTGCTGTCATTTCTTTGGATAATAAAATCCAGCAAACAAAATCCAAACTTCTTGTTCAGCAGTCAGACATGAGACAATTGTTCTTGTACGAATCTGGGTTTCGGTGATCCGGTTATCTCAGGACCCAGAGCTCTTTGGAGAACGCAACATAGTGGTGGCCACTGCTGGATCAAAGGGATTCTGACTGAAAGACAGGCCTGACCTATTTGCACCTTCTAACTGTAAAAGGAAAAATGCCTATATGTCCTGGTACTGTTAGAAATAACTGCCTCAGACCCATCAAAAGACCTGGTCCAATTTTGGAGTTGCAAGAACAGGAAGCAGAACAGAGGTTAAAGAAGGTACATTGTGTTAAAGAAGAACTAAGGATTTTCATTACTTTCCAGGATGATCCTGAACTAGTGAAGTATTAAGAAAACCAAATTTGATATGCATCTTAATGAATAGATGTTAGATGAATGGTTGTAAAGGAACAATGATCAATAGAACTAATTCTACTTTACAAGGCACATTTTTTTCAATGTTCATATTCAAATATCCTGTTTAGTACAATTCTTGTTTTAAGATTGTTACTTGGCATACCTACACAGAAAATAAGTTAACAAGTCAATATTTAAAAGTAACATGACTTCATGGAAAAATAATCCTATGTGCAACTTGTAAAATTAAACTTATGACTAAGGCAGACACACATTTGGCCATTTACATTGACTGTTATTTAACAAACCAACAAAGATATATTTTACGAAGTAAAAATCAGGAGGATAGATTCAGTCATTTCAATGTATTTACGTCTAGTTCAGACAGGTTCGTGAAACATTAAATTTTAGTAACAATTTGGAAGAAATTGCCCATGCTAACCACATTTTACCCAACAATGCCAAAGGAACTTTTTAGTTTAGGAACATAAAAATATTTAAACATACAAAACAAAAACTCCGTTTTGTTTTAGTCTTCCCATCTAAGGAGTGACATTTTTGTAATGGGGACACAAAGGTTTACGTCATTGAGTCCTGGGATGGAGAATTGTCCCATGAGAAGATGTGGAGTTCAATGGACCTAAATTGTCTCTGCCGTTTGCAGGAATGAGAGGCACGGGAACTATTGTTTTGAGCCTAACAAATGCAGGGTTGTTAGTTCCCATGGTTGGGATGTATATAATCAGGGGCCACAATCTGAAAAATTGCCATTCACTAGTACAATGAGAAGAAAATTTTACACCCAAAGAGTAAAGAATCTCTGGAATTCTCTCCCGAAGGGGGGCAAATAGCCTATTTATTTAAGCAAGAAACCCATTAATTTTTAGATATCAGGGAAATTGGGGATATGGACTTGGTGCAGTAGTGTGGTAAAAGATCACCTGTGACCCACAGTGTGGAAGAGCAGGCACAAGGGGTCGAATAGCCTGTTCCTGCTTCAATTTCTTAATTTTCTATCCTTATCCCAATTTGGCATAAGGTAGAGAAAATTGTGGTGCAAATGCAGGGGCGTCAAACTCACTCAAAGATCCGACATGGTCTAAATGGGCCAAATGTTCTCACCATCCCACCCCCAAGACCAGATGGTCTTATAATTATTTGAAATTGGTACAGAATTCTGCAAAGTAAAATATCCAACATTGCTAAATGTGTGAGGGGAATTTGTTTAAATTCAAAGTTTGTTGAGACACCAACCTTTCCTTGGAAAATAAATTCTGTAACTGGTTGGCAATTGAAACTAGAATCTGAACAATGAATGAAACAGCCAAATTTTGCTTGGGTCAGATTTAGGGGAACAATTTTCTCACTCTGTACAGGGAGGACAGGGTTATGTTGTATCAGAGAGCACATCTTTCAGCAGATAAGGAAAAAGGCAGGCAGAATTATCAAGATATTTTAAGATAAACACCTCTTTCAACACGCTAGCAACTCCTCTACTCTAAAGGCAAATTTAAAATCAACCAAAATGGTATCCATTTTTGAAATTCTAATACTCGGGTTAGAAATGGAAAAAAAATTGACCATGCAAAAAGAGTAAAATCTCCAATATCTACATTGATTTTCTTGTTTGAACACTGATGTAATGAGTCTAACATAGCCGATCACGTGTGGAAGGAATCCAACCTGTAACATAAGGGAATGAACAGTGGCACCAATAAAACTGACACCTAGAAGATCTTAAACCTTCAAATACATCTTTGGTATAATTACATAACTGGTCAAATCGGAAATATTTTCCAAAGTTTGAGACACTTCTAGGAAAATGGAAAAAAAAAATCCAATTAAGTGATCCAACAAGGTAATTCAAAGGATGGAGTTTGTTTCAGATGGAATATTACTTTCAAAATGTTTAAATTGATAAAAATGAAGCTGTGCAAAATATATTTTCACATCTACAGCCTTCTCCATTTCTGTGCCTACCTTCTCGAGCACTGATTCTAGAACCTTGCCCAAATAATTATTGCCCAGAGGTTGAAAGGTACTTGCATTTTCTGAATAGTTTGGAAGAGAACTGCCGGTAAGGTCACTTGATTCTGCAAATTTAAAATTTAATTTAAGATTATAAATTTAGGGGTCATTGGACTTCAGTGCCTGCACATTGCAGTGTCAAGTCCAGCGGCTATTCCACAATCATACTCAGCTCAGGGGCAGATACACTTTGCATCCTGCACCTCAACTCCATGTGAGCCAGTGTACCTAGCACAGCCACATTACTTTGAATGAGATCACTGATCTGCATTGAACAGATAAATGGAGGTAAATGGTTTGGTCTATTTCTTTATTTTAATTAACATTAAAAAAATTATGCCAAATAAATGCGCTTTTAAACGTTATTTTAACTTATAATTTATTCATTTAAAAAAGTAAGATATACTTCAACTGCTTTTACATTTTTAGACTTTACTTTAGACTTTAGAGATACAGCACGGAAACAGGCCCTTCTGCCCACCGAGTCCATGCTGACCAGCAATTATCCCGTACATTAACACTATCCTACACACTAGGAACAATTTACAATTTTTGGTTAGGGAAACCAATTTACCTACAAACCTGTACGTCTTTGGAGTGTGGAAGTAAACCAGAGCACCCGGAGAAAACTCACACGATCACAGGGAGAACGTACAAACTCTGTACAGACAGCACCCATAGTCAGGATCAAACCCAGATCTCTGGCGCTGTAAGACAGCAGCTTTACCACTATGCCATTGTTCCGCCCCAAATGTCTCAGATGATCTGAGATGGAAACAATTTAAAAAACTGTCAAAAGGCCATCAGAATCATATGGGAACTGGGCCTCAGAACATGGCAACTCGAAGATTAACGTAAAAGCAAAGAACTGCAGATGCTGGTTTACAAAAAAAAGATAAAGTGCTGGTGTAACTCCATAAAAAAAGACAAGGAAAAGTGCTGGACTAACTCTACAGAAATAAAACGTTACGCCAACACTTTGTGTCTTAACTTGAGACCACCTTGTTTTGAAAGTTGCCCACAGTAGCGAGGCATGTCTGATTTTGGAAGCTATGGCTGTGGAAATAGTGCAGGAACATACTCAAGGTGTGGGCCAGATTATCTGTAATTTAGCCCCAAGTATCAATGATTGGAATCACAGAGAACAGAATAGCCAAGCCCAATTCAATCCTCACCTAAAAAAAACAATGTACAGAGCCTCCAGCATCAGTGCTCAACAGGATGAAACAGTAACCCTCACCCCGCATTCCCCCAGCCAAGGGATAGTTGAATTCCAACAATCCAGCTGATAAATTGGCATAGACCAGGCAAGGCATCGAGATGCACCTGGTCTTACACGGTCAATGTTGCCATTCGTGGTGTACACACAAAATTTAACTTTACTCTGCTGTAGGTAATCTGCTTGCTTTAAGAACATGGTTTTATAATACTTGTATGCCATCTAGTGCTTCAAGCAGACATTTTCTTTTTTCCCCCTCTGTTAGCATCTGGTCGAATCAAGTTAGTTGAAGGTCTATCAGTCTTTAATTTCTTGAAATTACAATGAGTATGTTAGCACAAGTCCTGAAATAATAAAATGGAAAAATGTTTAGGACAAAAAGGTTAACATGACCTAGGTGTCATTTTTATTCTTCCACACATTTTTCATTTAAAAAATCTTAGCTTTGCACTAAAATGAAATAGTAGTAGGAGAAAGGTATGAAGACATCAAGACAGGATTTGGCAAGCTGCAAAGGAAAGGTCAGAACTTAGCACAAAAGGAGGAGGAAGAACAAAAGCACGAATTGCTTACCAGAGCTGATGGTGAATTACTTACATGTTGAGGGAAGGGCTGAAGTCCTGCAATACTGTCCTTTGTGTAGGTGACGTCCCCCAGTGGGAGATAGGGTTTTTGACCAGAGCCAGTTTCGTACATGGACATAGGCCGGCTGCCACGTGCGGACGGGCGCCGTTTTAAGGATGAAGGATTGGAGGGACCTGGGTACTCTGGACAGGTGGGAACTTGATAGATATTCGTAGTGAGCTGCCGCCTGAGGGTGGTGTTTTCACTCTGCAACGATTGGAGCTGAAAGAAATTTTTTTCAACCAATCATCCTTTCTCACATCAAGTCAAGCTGGAATAATTTTTGGTGATCTCCGCAACGTGGACTGTGCATGTTATAAAGGAAATGGACCTATACCGAGGCAGATACAGATAGAGGAGATGCACGATTAGGCAGGCAGAGCAAAAGCACGGACTGATCTGCTTACACTCACCATAAATTCAGTCTGAAGGTACAATACAATTTAAAAAAGAGCAAGATAACATTGAAGAGCACAGTTTAAAAGCAGCAATTTATAGTCATCAAATGAATGTAAAGCTGCAGCATTAATTCATCTACAGTATTTTTTTTGCAACTTACATTAAATTCTCAATACATGTAAAAAGCTGTCTGCATGCAAACCTCCACGGTATCTTTTTTCTTTATTCTCAATACATTAAGATTCAGAGCTATTAAACCAAATATGCTATATATACACACACAGAAACTGAGATAAATGGATACCTTCAATAAAAAAACCACCATTAAAAGCGCCAAATATACTGTAATAATTTGGACAAGAGGCATTCTGAAATAACAAACATGGAGAATATTAACTACAGGAGCATTCATTATACTAAGCCCTTTTACATATTAGTGCTCGAGTTATGCAAGGAAGCTGAATTAGTGAAAGCGATAATTTGTGGAATGGTTTGCTCTTTACTCTGCCCATGTAACGGCAAAGGGACTGGATTAAATGACAGCATTTCTTACTGCTGTGGACAGAGCTGCTTACACCTTGATATATAAAGATACAGATACGAAAGGCATCTAGAATATACAAAGCTGATGATGGTTTATTAGGTATTGGTAAGTTACAGGTTTCACTGTGTAGGCTTTTGTGGTATTCTGCCTTTTGTTATTTAAATATGCAAAATAGAATTTCCATGACAAACATGAAGAGTGTGATTATATGGAATGAAAAAGGGAATAGCATAATATAACACCTTGTGGATTTTGCAACACAGCAAGATGAAAGCCCTTACAGTATCCTGGCCAAAGATCACCTTTCAATGAACAATGCAAAAGTAGACTAAGACAGACAAAGTGCTGGAGTAACTCTGTAGGTCAGGCAGCATCTCTGGAGAAAAAGGACCACGAAGGGTCCCGACCCGAAACGTCACGGTAGTCTAAAGAAAGGCCCCAATCCGAAATGCCACAGTCTTGAGAAGGGTCACAACTCGAAATGTCACCCATCCTTTTTCTCCAGAGATGCTTCCTGACCCACTGAGTTACTCCAGCACTTTGTGTCTATTTTTGATATAAATCAGCATCTGCAGTTTCTTTCTACACAAAAGTAGACTATATGGCCATTTGGGCAATGTTACACAAACCAGCCACTGTTTATACAAAATTTAGTGATGTGTTTTGCACTGTCTGCGGGGATAAGAGACACTATTTAAATACAAACTCTTTCAGCTGCCACCCAAATAACTTTTGCAGATACAAGCACACCATATGGCTTATTTTCCTGCATAAGTCAATCATTAATAGATTAAATTCATGAAAAAAGCAGCTTTTTGAAATTTAGGCAGAGATTGTGTTGGGATATGGAATCTTGCTCCGATTAAAAAGATAATTTTGCACTTTATAGGTTGTTTTTAGTATATTATAATACATTAATAAATATAATTAAGGATTCTTTTGTGCCTTGAAGGATCTATTTCACTTCTAAATAATTATGTAGATTGTTCCAACTCTTTTTCAAATATTTCACACTTTTTAAAAAATCTAAAGATCTTTCAGTTACAACTTATTAGACAAAAGTTCCTAATATGAAACATCACCTATCCATGTTCTGCAGACATGCTGCCTGACTCGCCAAGTTACTCCAGCACTTTGCGTCCTTATTAGTTTGTTAATGGGACCAAATAAGGCAGATAAAATTTCAATTTAATGATAATTCTTGCTGTGTTAATTCTTGACTACCGACACAACTGTACATGAAATTACGACCTATTTGTAACAAGGGAAAGGAAATCATCAAGGTCAACTGTTATATGCCAATTTTTTTTTAACTGCAGATTACATTGGAAATGTCATTCTATTCCCTTTAAACTACCCTGCCATTTTCATGAATCACTGAGTCAAACTGATCAAGTTTCTTCCCTCTACTCTTCAGAGAGACTGCAAACAGCTTCCGTTACTAGCATCAACTGCACATGGAGTAATTTTAGATCTTGCTACTGTCTGATAGCTATTGTAAAATGGTTATTGAATTTCCTCCTCTACCGAGCTACAGGCCACTGAACTGATTATATCTGGGTCAGACCAAAATTAATTATTAACCACACACTGAATTATCACTTCTGAGATTTCACTTTCTGATCAGCCTTCTTGGAGTTATTAGAATCTCCATAACAACTATAATCCCAAACATTGTGCTTTCTTTGAGGATTACTTTACAAAATTGGTCTTATGTTGAAATGAATACGAGCAGTGACTGTTTTATATTCAGGTTCATTCCTACACTTTACAATGGCGGAATATAACCATACATCCTAGTGAATGAAACTGAATATTTGTATCTTTTGCATATCCTCCAAGAGGTTCTCTTTAATCTGTTTAAAGGTGGACTGAGAGATCGTCTCAAACAGTTTTACTATGCAACAAATAAACTACAGGCCAAGAGCTACAAATTCAGTTGGATCAATCAATATTTAGATATGCGTAACACATGCTTCATCTTTTCACATTGGAGAACTATCTTACTCAACATAAAACCTTCAGCTACCCCTCTCCCCATCACCATGTTGTTTAGCTTAGTTTAGAGATACAGCCGGAAACAGGCCCACCGAGTCCACACCGACCAGCGATCCCCGCACATTAACACTATCTTACCTACACACACCAAGGAC
Source organism: Rhinoraja longicauda (assembly GCF_053455715.1). Lineage (NCBI taxonomy): Eukaryota > Metazoa > Chordata > Chondrichthyes > Rajiformes > Arhynchobatidae > Rhinoraja > Rhinoraja longicauda. Next base: position 6,306,124 of record NC_135977.1, read on the forward strand.
AATTTACACTTGTATCAAGCCAATTAACCTACAAATCTGTATGTCTTTGGAGTGTGGGAGGAAACTGAAGATCTTGGAGAAAACCCACGCAGTTAACGGGGAGAACGCACAAACTCTGTTAAGACAGCACCCGTAGTCGGGATTGAACTCTGATTTCCGGTGCTGCAAGAGCTGTAAGGCAGCAACTCTACCGCTGCGCCACCAAGCCGCCCAACTATGTTCTCATCATAAAAAAAAGCAAGCACTTTTTTACCCCATCGCACCCATATCTCTTTGTAATTTTCCAATTTGGTATCCTACTATAAAACCATTTAAAATAAAAGAGGATCTCTTACCACGAGTTTACTAAATAATTTAGTCTTATTTTATATGATGCAATATTTAAAATAACCTGTTCCTTGCTGGTTCCACAACATACTGCTCCAGAAAAATAGTCTGAATGTGTTCTATGAACATCTAACACTTTTTGACAAGGTTATTTTTTTTCTAGTCCAGAAGACAATGAAAGACACCCACAATAACTATTCATACGTTCCTAAGTCATAGGAGAATTAGGCCATTCGGCCCATCGAGACTGCTCCGCCATTTAATCACAGCTGATCTATCTATTCTTTTCAACCCCATTCTCCTGCCTTCTCCCCAGTATCCTTGACACCCTAACTCATCAAGAATCTGTCAATCTCTGCCTTAAAAATACCCAACGATTTGGCCTCCACAGCTGTCTGTGGCAATGAATTCCACAAATTCACCACCCTCTGACTAAATAAATTCCGCCTCGTCTCCCTTTGAAAGGTACTTTGGCACATATTAACCTATTGATACAGAACCCATATTCCTAGTGGTTTGTGCCTTGTCTTTTTTTTAAACCAAGATCATTCGTCATCACTCCTGCTACTGTGTAATTCCTTACACTCAGGGCTGTACATGCCCCACCCCTTTCCAGTGCCTTTCCATTTTATTTGTCCTTTCTAAATGTCAGACACATTGGAAAATATGCCTGCCAACCTTGGTCAGCATTCAACTATGTCACAATAATAGGTATTTAATCAGTCATTTATCTCTATTTGTGCCATTAAGTCGTCTAGCTATGAAAGCTTCATGCATTATGATAAGTCTCATCAATTTAACCAAATGCCAGCATCTGCAGTTCCTTCCTACACGAACCCAATGCCATTGTTCCTTGATGCAATAATGTTGCTTTCCAAACTATGACTAAAACTCACTTCCTTGTTTGCCATACCTTTTCTTATTACCCAAATTGTTATTTTACACTTTGGGTTATCATTTTAAGTTTAAATGATCCTCACTTGAACCATCTCCTGTTAGTTTAAATCTCCATATACTGCGCAGTTTCCCATTCAACTGGTTTCAATGGAGTCCATCCGAACAGAATAGCACCCTTATTTTTACGGCAGAGATAGGGATTCTTGATTAGTACAGGGATGTCAGGTGTTATGGGGAGAAGGCAGGAGAATGGAGAGATAGATCTGCCATGATTGAATGGCGGAAAGGCCTAATTCTGCTCCTATCACTTATGACCATATTCCCCAGTACTTATGCCAATGTTTCAAAATTCATTGAAACACCCCCAACTTCCATTTAATCTTACAACCCACACAAACCTTTGACCTGTTTGAACCTACATGAACTATTGGGCAATGCCAAGGATGGAGTGCAGTAATGAAGCAGCAAGACACCACTGCGTTTATACAAAAGGAATAGTTTTAAGAGTAGCAGGCCAAGGGACCAAGACAACAACAAAAAGCAGAAGAACAGTGAGAAACGTGAAGAGCAGTGAAGTACTACATACAGGCTTAATATCTGAAGCTGTGCCTGGAAAAAAAGCACTCCAATTTCTATCCTGCCCTCCTGACTTCTCAAAAATGTAGATTTAATAATGGGACATTTTTTTGTTAAAATAATCCATATAGGAATATGAATTCATGGAGGTTACTCCTGAGTTCTAGCTAGATATTATTGAGTTCTACAAGGAGAGGCTAAAAAGGTCTCTTACTTTCTTCTGCATCAGACGCAGCTCATCGCTCAGGTTGCTGTTCACTTTCATCAGCTGCTGCACCTTGGCCTCGGAAGCACTGAGGGCGCTTTTCACCTCCATGTATTCCTGCAAGGTAATTGGGCCATCTGACAGATCAGAGTCCATGCTCTACACAACAAGTAAATATGAACAAAATTCTCGTCCTTCGCAGATAGAGTTACAAAGATCAAATTTTAAGAGGTCAAAGCCCACAGTGCCTTCTTCTGAAAGTTCTCTGTGATTACTTCACCACTGATCGTGAGAGCCCAGCCAAACAGGTATCAACATTTATTTGGGTCATTATATACGTTATATTTCAACCAATATTTTCAAATGGAAGTTAGCATTTAGAATGTTTCAGTTTTTAAACAATGCCTGAAAAATCTGAATTGTTTTTCAATTGGTTTTTCAATCCAATTCAATTCTGTTGGATTGAATGGAAAAATTGTGACAAGGATTTGACCACAGTGAGGCAAATCTTTTTGAGATTGCTGCCTTACAAGTCCTCCCATTTATCTCCTTATCGAACACCTTTTTATCTCCTTTTCATGTCTAGCCAATGTCACTAACTTCACCCATCTGCCAATCAATACCCTCTCACCTGCATTCACCTACCACTTAGTTTTGTCCCAACCCCACCCCTTTTCTCACCCATTACAATCAGATTGAAGAAACATCACCTATCCATTCCCTACACAGATGCTGCCTGACCTGCTGAGTTACTCCAGCTATTTGTGTTTTGATTCCATTTATCAATCTTGAAATAATGCATGTGATTCCTCTACAGCACTGCACATAATCAAATAGGTTAATAATGTCTTAAGTTACGTGAAATGAGAACATTTTTCAACTTATTTGTTGCTGGTTAATACATGCCACTGAAAAAAATTGACCTTCCATTAAATTTTAATGAAAGTGGTAGTCAGAACTGTCAATACATGACTGTACACTTACTATGTGTATTATCCAAATGCAATGTCTTGTGGCTGGATGACTGAAGTGGTGAACTGGCCCCTTTGCTAACAGTAGATTAGCTGCAATTGGAAGCAATGGGTCATTCCCAACAACTGAAGCTAGCAAGGATAGATACGTAACCTTAGAATCGCCCTTGATGACGAGATAAAATTGGAAAATTTATTCTGGAAGAGTTCTTTGGTTTTATATAGAAGTAATCTAAACTTAAAGCGCTTCACAGCTTTCTTTAGGCAAATTTTCATGAATACACATGGCAAAATGTATTACTTTAATAACAGATAGAAATTAACCAGAACGAAACCTTTTCCAAAATTAACAGATTTCTCCAATTGGCATCAGGCACCGACTAAGTTAAGATGAAACAATAGACATACCTTTGCTCTGTTTGCTTTAGTTGCTGGTTCCTGATCCGTATCTTCATCTGAAGCAACGCTGTCATAATCAGGCTGATCATTGTCATGGCTTCCATGACGATCATTAATGCTCTTTAGTGCAAGCTCCACATTATCTGATTGATGTGAACAAAAAATAAAAATGAGCGCTTTCCAAACAGATTTCCAAACTACTAGGCGGCACGGTGGCACAGCGGTAGATTTGCTGCTTTACAGCGCCAAAGACCTGGGTTTGATCCTCACTACGGGTGTTGTCTGTATGGAGTTTGTACATTCTCCCTGTGACCACGTGGGTTTTCTCCGGGTGCTCCCGTTTCCTCCCACACTCCAATGATGTACAGGCTTGTAGCTTAATTGGCTTTGGAAAATTGTCCCTAGTGCTAGTGTATGGGGTGATCGCTGGTTGGTGTGGACTCGGTGGGCCAAAGGACCTGCTTCCACGCTGTATTTCTAAACTAAACTAGAAACTTTAGAATGATGTAAAAATTAAGAAACTGAATCAAAGTTAATAAAATTATAGAGAACACACTCATGGCAACAGTCATTACATAACTACGGTATGTTTGGGGTATTTTTTTTAATCAGAAAAATGTGCTCTAAAGTGCCTATTATTTTATCAAATATTAACAAATTCAACAGCAGTTTGGTGCATCCAAAAAAAGTCATCTTATTTTTTTTTTAAGGTCAGCTTTGTCCACGATTTAGTTTAGTTTAGAGATACAGCGCGGAAACAGGTCCTTCGGCCCACTGAGTCCGCACCGACCAGTGATCCCGGCACATTAACACTATCCTACACATACTAAGGACAACGTACATTTATACCAAGCCAATTGACCTACAAACCTGTACATTTTTGGAGTGTGGGAGGAAACCGAAGATCTCGGAGAGAACTTACAAATTCCGTACAGACAGCACCCGTAGTCAGGATCGAACCCGGGTCTTTGGCGCTGTAAGACAGCAACTCTACCGCTGTACCACCGTGCCACCCTAAAATTTACATTTATTTAAAATGCTACCCACAACAGTTCTTTGCATGGGATGCCATCATTGTAATGGTGGCTGTGAATGACCAAAGGGCATTACAAAAAGCCCATCTCCCCAGCACCTCAATTGATACCAGTCTATAATCCAGTAGCACTTTGAAATATTCTTGCCTGTAGCAGGTGAACCATTGTAAATAATTATCCCCATGGCTGAGAAGATAATGATTTAAATTGTTATGCACTGGTTCTACCAAGAAACTATCGCTCACCAGGTGGCGTCGCACTATGGCAGCCTCGCCAACAGTCTGTCTCGTCCTTGTCTTTTTTAGTTTGTTGTTAATGTATGTTTCAGTGCATCGTTAGTTTTGTATTATGTGGGGGGTGAGGGAACTTTTTTAATCTCTTTCCTCGACGGAGATGTGACTTTTTCCGTGTCGTTTCTCCGTCCGCACTGCGGCCTAACATCGTGGAGCTGGCGGTCCCTTTGCTGGTGATCGACTTTTGGGAGCTCCAACCTCGGGAGCCTGCGGACTTAACATCGTGGAGCTTGCGATCCCTTTGTCGGGGATCGACTTCGGGAGCTCCAACCGCGGGTGGGAGTTTCGATCGCCCCGATCGTGGGAGTTTCGGCCACCCCGATCGTGGGAGCTTTGATCCTCGGCTGCGGGAGCCTCGAATGCCCCGACTGCGGATGGTTCTCGACCGCAGGAGAAAAGGAGGGAAGAAGATAATACATTATTGCCTTCCATCACAGTTTATGTTAATTTTTATGTCATTGTGTGTCTTGCTGCTTTTTTGGTACGAGTGTATGGTGATTCAAATTCCTTGTATGAAATTACATACTTGGCCAATAAATTCTTTGTATCTTGTTTCTATGAACTTGTTCAGATTTGTATACATTTTGATTTGATCCACCCTGAATCTCATTCTTCAGGCTATTATTTTTCATTGGAGTTCATCCATTATGACTTGGGACAGGATTGTTCCTGGTGACCTATGATGGAATCTTTTGCTTTTACACCCCATTGATCTTTCGAATACATTAGTAGATAACAGAACCTGCACAGAAGAACATGCAATGGCTAATTTACTCATACACCACCCTACCCTAACAATGCCACATGATTTATTTGGCCCCACCTTAAACTCCTTTAAAGTTACCCGAGAACACGAACTGTTGCAAGAAATATAATAATAAAGAGAAAAGTTCCAACAGCATCTAGCTTAAAAACAACTACATGAATAGTTCAGCAAAATGAAGTGCCAGTATGAAAACCAGTCATCAGACAGTCCCACCAGACTAAACAGGTTCTCAAAATCGACTTTGTCAATCCTTCCTGGAATTGGGTGAGATCATCACATATTTTTCCAAGTTCTAGGAAGTGCAGGCCAATGTTTTTTTAGGGCCTAAATACTCATTTTGGCATCGATCCTGTATACTTAGGCTACATTAGTTCCAGAGCAGGTGAAAGCCTTTGCTAATGAAGCTTTGAAAATCTGCATTCATTATTTCTACGAATGTCTCACCAAAGCCCTGCATAACTGTGGTGAGACCTCCTTACTTTAGTAGTATTTTTTTTGTTGTTATCTGTACATGCTAGAATACAAAAACAGGAAATGTTGGAATCATATGGGTCAGAGAATATCTGTGGAAACGGAAACAAAGTTAATGTTAACTCTGTCCTGCTGTGTTTCCAACATATTCTATTTATTCCCCATGTTCTGTGATCTTATCATTTGTCTTTCTAATCACCCGTTTCATTGCTTGTTAACTTCATGAACCAGAACATCAAGATCCCTCTTTACATCCACATTTATTTCTTACCTTTAAAAAGATATTTGTTTTACTAAAGTGAAAATTCCACATTTTTCATTATATCTAATACACTGCCACGCTTCCCTTAACCTATTCGTAGCCCATGGCAAAGCAGTTGCATCCTCCTCAACACTGTTTTCTAGCTTTGTATCATGAAACTTAGATGAAAATTCACTTATAGGTTTTCCTTGTTATTAATATAAATTGTGAATAGACGAGTGCCCAGGGTTGATTTGTGGGGAACAACAAGCAGCAGTTTGCCAGTTTGAAATTGGCCAGTTTATTCCTACTTTTGTCTGTCTTTGAACATAAAACATTTCAGCACAAGAGTAGGCCCTTCGGCGCACAATGTCCAGGCTAAACATGACCAAGTTAAACTCATCTTCTCTGCCTGCATGTGATCCATATCCCTCCATTCTCTGCATATCATGTAAGGAATGGATATGAAATTGTCCATCCATGCAGATTATATTACCCTCAACTTCATCAAAAGTCAGTATTTTCAATGTAGGCCAGAAAAGTGGAAAAAAACTAATGCATGCAACTTTTCAGAAAACAATTGACGTTGCATTAATCAATTTGACATTCTATATATATATATATATATTCAAAGTAACGAAACATTATTAGAATAACAGGCATTTTCCTCTGTCCGGTCACCAGGCATACAGGTATGCACCATGACAAGATGAAGTTTAAGAAAAAGAGCATTTGCAGAGTTACAGTTGAATATCACGTACCAGTTTACTACAAAATGTTTGGTTAGAACAGTATGCTTTTGTCTGTCAACCATCGTTTATCTGTACTCATCTGCATTAGTTTCCCGTTCTCTTCTCAATACGTTTAATAACAGTTCAAAATGCTGTAATATTGTTATTTATTCAACATTAGGCGATGAAGGAATAAGTGGGTAATATCTAACGTGCATCAGAAAGAATTTGAGGCAGGTCACTTTTATGCAAAAGCATAAAACGTTTCAGCAATAGCTGATGCAAACTGGGAAGACACATTTTTCCAAATATATCAAAGGAAATAGAACAGAAAAAGTGTGTTATAATGGACATGAGGTGATAACACTGTTTCTGCTATAATGACCCAATATCAAACATTGCATTGATACTTCAACTAAATTTGTACATGAAGAATGGACACTTGGATATACCAGGCGGCCAAGTTTCACACAAGTTTCACATTCTCCAGGGATCATCCAACATCACAGCAAAAATATATATTTAAAGGAATTCTATTCTCAAAACTCAATTCATAAGATAAAACCTCATGTCTTCTTACATACAAGCAACAGATTAACCTACACACACCTTTGGGACTGATGACAGGATTTCCAAGTTGTCTCCGTTTAGCATCGCTTAAAATGTCAATGACGAGATTGGCAAACTCGTGAGCATTAAACCGTGCCAGCTTCTGCCTCCCCTGCAATTAAAACAAGTCAAAACAAAAGAGATAAGAGACTCATTCTGTACACAAATTTTAGTGGCAAGCATTTTACGCATGACAGAACAATAATCAAATTAAATAAGTGAACTTCATGACCTGCAATATCAGCTTCAAATTTATTTTCTCTAGGTAACAGGTATAAAACAGAAAAGAACTAAACCTAAATTAAAGATAAAAGTGGCACAGTGCAGCAGCAGTAGAACTGTTGCCTCACAGCACCAGAGACCCAGGTTCAATCCTGTCTACGGGTACTGTCTATGTGGAGTTTGTTCATTCTCTCTGTGACCATATGGGGTTTCTCCGGGTGCTCTGGTTTCCTCCAACATTCAAAAGTCATGCAGGGTTGTAGGTTAATTGACTTCTGTAAATGCTCCCTAAAGTGTAGGGTGCGAAAGTGGGATAACATAGAACTAGTGGACAGTGATCGATGGTCGATGTGGACTCGGTGGGTCGAAGGGCCTGTTTCCATGCTGTATCTCTAAACAACTCTGAAAATCTAATAGAGATTTGTGTGGATTTATTCACGTGGCATTGAGTCTGCCCATTCTTAAACTGATGTAAACAACAATTTGAAAATGTGATAATTCATTTGACATGTCCCTCACTTTTAATAAGTTTACACATAAATAAGACTTACCTGATTTCTAGTTGAGGAATACTCTGGATTCACAGGAAGGAAGGGAATGACTGTTGTTTCTGTGACCAGTGTGCTGTGATTTTGAGTCGTTAGCCAAACTGTGTATAGAAAAATCATTTAACTTTATTCCAGTATCAGACTTTATTCCAGTACCATCAAAGCTCAAAGCAAACATTCTAGCCTACATTGATCAATGATTCATAGAAAGGACAAATAGTAACTTCAGGACTATGTAGTTTCTATTATTAAGAAATCATTTTCAAATTCATGCTTTCCTTTTTTATCCTCCTGCAGTATAACAGGAAGTTAAGTAAACTGTTAAAATTGATCACTGGATTCTACACAACAATTAGTATTTTCATCGCTATTGTGAAATCATTGCTTTTGGCCAATTTCACTAATTTAAAAAAACTATTTTGGGAAAGCAAGCAGATTAGTGAGAACAACATGTGCATATTAAAATGAAAACAAAAGGTCCATAGGGAATTCCAAACAGGTTATCTAAAGTATGTTCATTATTTCAGAAAAGCAACATTACAATATTAAGACAAAGTTTACAGCAGAAACCTCACCTGCATCGGTTTCTCTACGATCTACTTCATCATATACATCCATAGCTAGCTCCTCAAATAAATGATTACTTAACTAGAAAGAGAAAGAATTATTGTACTGCTGAGATAAATTAAAATGCAACTACACAAACTCTGAGAACCCATTTAAAAATAATACTTAATAAAATTGGAGAAGCAAGGAACTGCAGATGTTGGTTCACAAAGAAAAGATACAAAGGGCTAAATGACTCAGCGGGTCAGGCAGCATCCCTGGCAAACACGGATAGGGACATTTCGGGTCGGGACCCTTCTTCAGACTTCAGAAACATCACTTATCCATATTCGCCAGGGATGCTGCCCGACCCACTGAGTTACTCCAGCCCTTTGTGTCTTCAAATAAAATTGGGATAGTTTGAAAAATAGAGTATAAAAGGTAACTAAAAAAAAACAAAAAAACATGTAATAGATTTTTAAAAATTGCAGGTTTGACTCCAAGTTCCTGTTTCTGAAAATTAGCAGTCAAAAATAAATGCATCTATCTTGACTCTCAGCAAAATCCTCAATTCCTTCCTTCCACTTTCTTATGTACAGTACAAAGAAAAGGAAAGAGCTTGAATGCCTCCTGAACAGGATAGTAATACCCTGGAGGTTATCTGTCACCACTCACAAACGAGCTAACTGGTCTATATAAGAACAAGGTGGTTGTGAGAGCAAGGAGGGGAATCAGCTAGCAGAGATAGGATGGTGTGGAGAAGCGATGGGAAGGGTGGGGTTTGTCATGGAAGGATATGGGTAGGGTCACCAAGAGCTGAGGATGACACCAAAGTAGGTGGGTGGGAAGGTACATGCAAAACATGCCTACTTTTGGGGTGTTCTGCAGATGTAACATGAACAGCCATAGCCTTTTTTAACCTTGTCAAAGGCAACTCCTCCTTTCTTGCACCTCTGGTTGCCGATTTTAAGAACAATTCTTACTTGCTTTCAAACCTCAAAGAGCAATTATGTAATGATCTGGTGAATGGGGTTACTGCATCAAAATGATCAAGCCAAATAGTAAATCCAGCTGTAAAATGGTAATCGTATTGGTATATTGTCATATGTGTCAATATACAGTGAAAAGGTTAGAATGCTATCCAGAGAAACAAAACTGTACTCAAGTGCAATTATGCCTTTCACAATTACAACAGGTAGTGCAAAGAGAAAAATGCCACATGGTAGAATATAGTGTTACAGCTTAATAGTGTTGCAGTTACAGAGAAAGTGCAAATAAAAACAAGTGCAAGGTCCTCAATGAGGTAGCTTGGGAGAGCGGAACGACACGCTAGCTTAGGGAAGGACCATTCAGTAGTCTGATAACAGCAAGGAAGAAGCTGTTCCTGAATCTGGAGGTATGTGCTTTTAAGATTTTGTATATTCTGCCTGATGCGAGAGTGGAAGAGGAGGAATGACCAGGATGTGAAGGATGAAAAGGTAAGAGATGGAGCTTTTGATGAGCTGCAGAGGAAACCAATTGTCTTGGATTGTATGCAAAAGAGAACCCATTAAGACTAGGCCTTGGTTTCAAGCTCAGTGCAGTATGACGATCATTTTCTGCCACAAACCACATCAGTGTCAAAATCAAAGAAAACTTACCGATTGAAGTTTTTTCTTTGCTGCCTTTGCTAATTCTGACAAGTCCAAACTACTGAAGACAAATTATAAAGAATATCAGCGTTAATGAAGTAACATACACTATTTTTAGTTCTTCTGTTATATTGATTTCCAATTGGTATGGCCCCTATTCTGGGCTGCAGCATTGCTGAGAATGGGCTATGTGCTTATACTGTGTATTGTTACATTATTAGATAGCCTCATTTAAGTAAGAAACAACCCAACACATTTGAAGGAATGTATTGTGTTTACTGTAACAGTTCATCCCAGTAATTGAAGGTGCATCGTAGCAACAACATTGAACATATCATAATTTGAAGTGACTATTTAGTGCACTGCATGCATAATTGATTCTTAATTAAAAAACGTGGTCATGGTCAAGAAATTTCAGAATACTGGCAGATGTTGGACAGCGTGAAGCAAACAGAGCAAGTACCGAAACATCACATTATTAATATTGTTTTGATTCAAATCCCTCTCCTGAGAATTCGATTATCAGAGACACAATCTGGGATGAGAATTACAGACGTGTTTCTCTATTAAAGATCAGGTTCACAACACGCATGGATTTTAATACAAGTATCTTTTGTTGACTTTAAACTGATCAGCTATTAGACCCATTAATTATTTAGTTATGTATTACTTACAGGTGCCTTTATTCCAAAGGGATGCATTCAAGAAATAAGTGGATATTTATTGAGTTTATACAATAACATTACCAACATTTAAAATATGATAGAAGCATAAACTGCGTGAAATCAATTTATACACTGATTAATACTTTGATTTATTCCTGCATACAATGCACTCACATTTCATTCTAATGGAATGGAGAAACACTGATCTAGGAGGTCAATCTTTGACCATAGATAAACACAAAAAGCAGGAGCAACTCAGCGGGACAGGCAGCATCTCTGGAGAGAAGGAATGGGTGATGTTTCAGGTCCAGACCCTTCTTCAGACTAAGAGTCAGGGGAGGGCGAGACTAGAGATATGGTAGGGTAAGGTGTGAAAATTATAGATCAAAGCAGATGGCGGTAAGGACATGGTACATTGTTAGCTACGGGGAAGGTGACAACAAGGCATACAATTAGTAAAATATCATTGAAATTAATCAGAACAGTGAAACTCGTTGGAGAACTAGGGTGGGGGAGAGACGGTGAGAGAGGGAAAGCAAGGGTTACTTGAAGTTAGAGAAATCAATATTCATACTGCTGGGTTGTAAGCTGCCCAAGCAAAATATAATCGACCCGAAACATCATCCATTGCTTCTCTCCAGAGATGCTGCCTGTCCCATTGAGTTTTACTCCAGCGTTTTGTGTCTATCTTCGGGGTAAATCAGCATCTGCAGTTCCTTCCTACACAATCTTTGATCATACACCTCTACACAGCAATCTGATCCAGGTAAAATTCTGCTATTGCTCTGAAAGATTCAGCTGTCAGCTACCAGCCAGTGATAATCTGTTGGGCTGCATGCAATGGCAAACTCAAGATTGCCCATGGTGCATTCAGCAGCCACATAATCTCAAGATCAGTACTGATTAAGAAGCAAAATACAGCAAAAACAAAGAACTGCAGATGCTGGTTTATACCAAAGATAGACACAAAGTAATGGAATAACTCAGCAGGTCAGCCAGCATCTCTGGAGAAAGAGGATCAGTGACGTTTTGGGTCAGGACCTTTCTTCAGACTACTTCAAAATGCTGCAGATGCTTGAAGTCTACAATTATAAACTGAAAATTCTCAGCAATGTCTATGGAGAGAAACAGAACTAAATCTCTGACTAATGATCTTTCATTAGTACTGATCAGTTAGAAATGGTTCAAGTTTTACATCGCAGGGAACCCCACCTTACTGCAGATCTTTTGTTTTCTTCACTTCCAACCCTTTCTGCGCAATGTAAAAGTACATTCAAAAGACGTGCATCGGGCACACTTGAATCTATGCTTGAAAAATAGCCAATTGGTTCAGATGCGAGATGCTGAATGAAAAATCATTGGCGAAGACAATTGATAGAATGGAAAATAATGAAGCATTAATGTACTTCAGGGACAGAGATAGCAGTGTTTGCTTGGTCCTCTTGTTTGTATTTTTCTGTGATAAACCTGTGAGTAATTCCATTAAGGCATTGGATGTCACTGACAATCTGTGTCAGAGCACAAACAATTGTGAGTCAGCCAAACAGCCATTCAGCAGCAAAATGGAGACACATTAGGCAGACTCTGCAATTCATTAAAATCATGATATCTGATTTTGGCTTCAGCTCTACTTCTCTGTGTATTTCCCATACCTCTTGACTCCCTTACACAGAATAATTTCTATCTTGGCTCTGAATCCACTCAATGACTCATCTTTCACCTCTTTCTGGCGAGAGGATTTCAAATGTTGATGATCTTCTATGATAAGAAATGTCATCATTGCCAGCTTGAATGGGAGGCATGCCCAATAATTCCAAATTCCCCTTATGAAGGGAAAAAAGCTTTCAACATTTACTTTGTAAAGTCCCCTCGAAATCTTACATGTTTCAATTACATAGAACCCAAAGAACGTTTCGGTGAGGTTTCGGATAGAGACCCTTCTTCAGACTAGTCTGACCCGAAATGTCACCCATTCCTTCTCTCCAGGGATGTTGCCTGTCCCAGAGTTATTCCAGCATTTTATGTCTATTTTCAGTTTAAACCAGAATCTGCAGTTCCATCCTACACAAACAACTTTTCATGGATAAACAAAATAAAACAGAATTGGAGGACATGTCCTTTTAATAATGACACAAGGAACTGCAGATGCCAGTTTACAAAAAAAGTGTTGGAGTAACTCAGCAAGTCGGGCAGCATCGCTGGAGGGCAAGGATTGGTGATGTTTTGGGTTGGAATATTTATTCAGATGGATAGTTGGGAGGGAAGGTTGGGGTGGGCTGGAAAATATGTGGTGTTGGAGAAAGCCTGCGTAAGTGATAGGAGGTGGATACAGGTGAGGAGGATATTTGGTTGTCCCCTTTTTATCTCTGGCCATTGTCCACCCATCTGTCAAAAGAACATAAGATAAGGTGGAAGGAGAGCGAAATGTGAAGACAGAGGGAGAAACATAGGTGAAAGGGGATCAGGGGGTGGTGGATTATCCAGCGTGAACTGTGACTTATGCCTTTAAAGACACCTTTTCGGGGGATAGAAACTTGGAAAATAAGAGCACCATTAATCTCGTTGGGCCTGCTCCTCCACTTAACGAGATCATGGCTGATCATCCACTTCAATACTCCTCACCACCATATCCCTAATATCCCTCTGACATTAAGAAATATATCTTACTCCTTCATGAATATCCTCTATTGCTTGTGTGGCAGAGAATTCCACAGATTCACCACGCTCCGAGTGTAGGTTTCTCTCGATCGTGATTCTAAATGGCTTGCCTGTTTCCCTAGGCTGTGACCCCTGGATCCCAACACTCCAGAGACCCAGAGCATCCTCCCTGCAACTAGTCGATTTAGTGCTGTTGGAATTTTATAGGTTTCTATGATACATTTTCTATACACCGTTGATTATAAGCCTAACCAATCTGATTGCTCCATGAACCTCCGCTTTCCCATCCTGTTAAATAGTCCAGTAAATCTTCATTGATTTCTCTCCACAGCAACAATATCCTTCCTCGCAAGATGACCAAAACTGTGTATAAAATTCAAAATGGGGAAGATTCTTACACCGGGATACTCAAATTCTGTAATCCAAGATGCCTGCGATTTTCATGTGGAAGCTTCAATTGAATTCAATTTTCAATCCACAATTAATTATTTGTAGCACAGAACTTCCTTCAATATTTATAGATTGAGGTAATGTATTTGGCAGTTTTCTTTTCAGCTTTGCAACTAAATGCACAAACTCATTGATCCAGCAGATGGCAGCAACTGGTCTATTTCATTCTATTTTTTGTCAGAAGAATCCCAACTCCAAACGCCACCAATCCATTATCTCCAGAGATGCTATCTGACCCGCTGAGTTACTCCAGCATTCTGTGTCTAACTGGTCTATTTTATTCATTGAAATAATGGATCAATGTTGCATCCAAACAAAAGCCATTACTGCAATTAACTGTGGGCTGCACCTTTACGTTCAAAGGGAATATATGGCATGTCATTTAAAGTAAAAAGATATATTGAACAAATCTTCTTGTCCTATTACTGCCAATTATACCCTGCAATCACAAGAGGCCCCCACCTAACTGCAGATTTTACCCCTCCATAATTAGTCTAAAGAAGGGTTCCAACCCAGAATATTGCCTATCCATGTCCTCCACAGATGCTGCCTGACCCGCTGAGAGTAGTGCGCGGTGGACACGCACACACAATAACAGTCAGGCACCAATTCATACTTTGCCACGATAAAACACTCTGGCTCACCTCTCAGCCATCTGTGGAATTATGAAGTGCTGTCCATTTTTGTGATCTGGAATGCAACAAGATACTTGAATTGTGCTAAGTTTTAAATAAAAGCACAGTGGGCATGATGAAATTTTATACATGTGCAAAATTATGATAAACAAGAAGAAACCAAATCAGAAGCTGCCAATCGCACCAGCATGAATCAGCTAGCGCGTGCAAATGTAGCAACCTTAAATAGCTAAGAGTCCTCGTTGTGCACTGCTTCTATGCTATGATGTTTCCACGAGTGTGAGGGTCTAGGATCAGAGGCCATGGCCTCAGAATAAAAGCACCTATCTTTAGAAAGGAGATGAGGATTAATTTCTTTCGTCAGAGGGTGGGGAATCTGTGGAATACATTGCCACAGACGATTGTGGAGGCCAAGTCATTGGCTATTTTTAAGGCAGAGCTTGACAGATTCTTGATTAGTATGGGTGTCAAGGGTTATGGGAGAAGACAGGAGAATGGGGCTGAGAGGGAAGGATAGATCAACCATGATTGAATGGGGGAGTAGACTTGATGGGGCCGAATGGCCTAATTCTGCTCTGAGAACTTTCAAGTAGATTAGAAATGTTTATTTGGTTGAAAAGTCTTACCCCATGAAAAAGTTAGTGCAAATCGTATCAAAGTGTTTGCTGCAAACAGTCAGTTTAACACAGCCTATAAATGTACCTTATCCTTTCCCTTCTTGTTTCAAAACATTTCCAAACATTCCTCAACATGTCAATTTTCTTCCCCACCTTATCTTATTTATTTTCTTCTAATTTCTGCCCACTTGTCCCTAATGCGCACTTTGCTTTTATCACATCGAAAAGGGGTGGAATTATTTACTAGAATAATAAATTCTTTTTGTGGAGGATATGCTTGGCCTACATTTTGCAAACACTGCTGTATTATATAATTTGAAACAGTTGTTTGATGCACGAGAAACACAGGTGCAGGCTTGCATCCCACATTCCACAGTACATCAAATTGCATTCCGCAGAGGAGCCCTTGGGCAAAATATTGGTTAGAATTGCATTTTTCTATAAAGCAGTGAGAAAATCTATCAGGATTCTCCAAAGCACTTTTATACATACCTGTGTAAGAAGGAACTGCAGATGATGGTTTAAACCATTGACACAAAAAGCTGGAGTAACTCAGCGGGACAGGCAGCATCTCTGGAGAGAAGAAATGGGTGACGTTTCGGGTCGAGACCCAGGCCCATTCCTTCTCTCCAGAGATGCTGCCTGTCCCACTGAGTTACTCCAGCTTTTTGTGTTTAAACCTACCGGGTTTCCTTCCACAGAGAAAGAAGGCTAGTCTATCGGTGAGTTCGTACTGGATTTCTACCAAACGATCTGCTAGCTCATGGTGTCCTGCTTGCCTACAAAATAAAGACATAATTTTGTCAGTCACAGCACAAAGAGTACGATTTAAATTTGAATGATCATCTTTCAATCGCAAAAAGGTAGATATAGCAAGTATATGCTTCAAAATTTGCAGGATCAATGCGATTATATATTGTCATTATAAAAACAGTAATGTTACATACCACATTAACAGGTGCTACAACAGATAAATCACATTCTTGCATGAACTGAGAGTATTACTAACGAAACCTATTTCATCCAATAATTGTTAGTTGTTAAAAGTTACGAGGGGTTTTACGATGGTGGTCAAGGAGAAATGGTTTCCCCCAGGATTTAAATGATGACAGAAGATTAGGATTTATTTTTATGGACTGAGCAAATGAGCATGTTGTTGTCACTAAGCGGACAGGTCTTTGAAAACTCACACACATTGGTTAACATGGCCTCTCCTTTGCCATACATATTTATGTTATCTTGGAAATATAATAATAATAATTTGTCAAGAGATTCACATCAGGACTGGATACTTGAACTACATATCTTTGCTTTTCTTCTTGAACTCCACAGAATAAATGCCATCAAAAATATATTCGATTTGAATTCTTTAAAAGTTTATGACACAAAAGGCTACCATTTCAATGGTCAAGTGTTTAATTTTCATAGGTACAGGCAACAGAACACCAAAATTATTATTTGCTGCATCCTTACAGGTCATTTAACAAAGTAACACAGAAATATATATATATAATACAATAAATTAATAATCAGTAATTCTAGTCAACCATACTAGTGCAAAACCCACATCCTAAGTACAACCAAAACAAACTCCATTGAAGATCAAAGTTGCTGAGGTACTTTCATGATGCAGTCTTTCATGATGCAGTGTTCAAGAGCCTGATGGTTGCTGGCAAGAAACTGATCCTGAACTTGGTCACGGTTTTCAGGCTCTGGTGCTTTTTTCCTAATGGAAGTGGTGAGATAAGAGAGTGGACAGGGTTGATGTTGATCTTTGATGTCACTGCCTGCCTTTATGAGGCAGCGCTTTCTATAGATCCCTTTGATGGTGGGAAGGATAAGGAGTTTAGCGGTGGTGTTGTTGAATGCCGAGCTGTAGTTGTCAGCTTGATGTCATGAAGTCTTCAGATAACACTCAATGTGAGCCAGAAATATTTTTCAGTAAACAATCCAGCTCAAAAATATTTAAATATAAACTATTAAATTCTAAAATAACTTCAACCAAGTTTATCCTTCAGATCATTTGTATTTCAACTCAAAAGCTTGAGAGATCTGACTTAGAAACAAATAAATCTGGTATTTGAATTAGAAATCATTCAAAAGTTCATAAAAATGATTATTAACCCAATATTTTTTTAAAATGGTAATGGATCCAATGTTGTACAAGATGGCCATCAATTTTTCATAACAATGCATCTCGGAAAACAATTCATTTGACAGTGAGGTTGGGTAACGTTTTCTCTGCCAAAAAGAGAGGGAATTCATAGGGTTTCCTCAGTTAGCTAACCTTGCATTGTCGCTTGGAGTCTTGCCATTAGCATCAGGGGCACCGGGATCAGCACCGTATACTGCGAGCAGCTCTGCCTGTAGACTCTGTCCTCCTTTGCTTGCTACATGAAGAGGTGTGTTTCCTTTCTCCTAAAACGCAACGGGATTTTTTTTAAAGCGTTGAAGCAGTTTCAGTTACATATTAAGTAACCATTTACGTTGAACAAACGATATAGTTCCCTATAAAAAGAATTTCTATACAATACAGAGGGTGATGTTGGCAAAGCTGCTTTTATTGCATATCATTAGTAAGCACAAGATTACGGTCAATGGAATAGCTTCTCGGCCCAATTCAATGGATATGAAGAATGAGCCACTCCATTCAAAATGGGTGGAGGGAATACTTTCTCCCTTCAGAGATATGAGGGAAGGAGTGGTCTTTTAAGTGTAGGTTTGGCATTTTGCAATTCAATTCCTCATACCATATCACAATTTCGGATGTTACTTTAATTCAATAATGCGACTTGAATGCACAAGCGCTCGACTGCTACAATTGTACTGTAACAGTTATATCTCCAAAATATCTAGCAATTTAAGAATTTTTAAAAAACTTTTTGAAAATAAATTATTCCCTCCCTTTTCCCTTCCTAAATCAACAGCTAATCCTCACCCCTTTGATCATTCTAAATTGAAAATACCACATACACCATGAGACCACAGGCTTTAAAAATAGGTATTGCTGACGAATGCAATATTTTAAAAAATATGCATTTGAGATCACAAGACAACAGTTTTAAGAAAAATCTGTCATTCAATATTTTGCATGGCTGTTTGTTTTGTTTTTCCCAGTAGGAAGGATGCCATTTGGCAAACTTTCCAAGTTTGCGGATCACACGAAGATTGGCAAAGTTGTTGATTGGGAGGAAGGCAGCTTTGAGCTGCAGAGAGATATCGGGTTTTGGCGAAATGGGCTGAAAAATGGCAGATAAAGTTTAATGCAGAATAAATTGAGGCATGCATTTTGTGAGCAGTAATGAGGATAGTGCATACACCATGGATAGTAGGGTCCAAGGGAGTACTAAGGGACAGGAGGATCTTGGAGTACAAGTCCTTACATCCTTGAAGATGGCAACAAAGGTATACAACATAGGTAGGAAAGCATCTGGGATAATGTTCTTCATAAGTCGGGGATGTAAATGCAGAAGTTGGGAGATTATGCTTCAACTTGGTCAGACGACAACTGGAGTATCACCTGCAGTTCTGGTCATCAAGGTTTAAGAGGGATGTGACTGTGAATGAGAGGGTGCAGAGGAAAGTCACTAGAATGTTGCCTGGGATAGAGCAGGCCAGTTATGAGATGATGCTAGATCTTTTCTCCCTGAGGAGCAGAGGTTAAGGGGGAGACATGATTGAGGTATATATATTTCTGAGTATGGATAGGGTAGACTGCAGGAATTTTCCCACAGCTGAGTTTGATAGAAATGTTTAGGGGGGAAGAGATTCTGTGGAGAGATTCAGTGGAGAACTGAGAGATTCAGTGGAGAACTGAGGGGACGCAGAGAGTGGTTGAAGCTAGGTTGTTGACATCATTTAACTGTCTAGATGAACACATGGATCACTTAGGCATAGTGGGCTATGGAGCACGAGCTGGGCAATGGTTCTAGTGTGAAAGGGTGCCCACTGGTCAGTGTGGACAAGTTGGGCCTAATGGCCCATTTCCATGCTGTGCTACTTTATGATTTCAATATCAAATGCTGAGTAATCCAAATCGTATACAAAAACCATTAATGGTATAATAAAATCAGACAATGATGGACATACTCGCTCGGCAAGTCTGACCGCATCTGTGGGAAGAGAAATAGAATTAACATTTCAGGCCTAAGACCCAATAATGGTAACTGAACACTTACAGGGTGAAAGAAATTTGCTTGGGCTCCTAATGAGAGGAGTCGTAAGCAGGTCTCCAAATTCCCTGTCCGCACACTTGAGTGTAATTGCTGAAATAAAAAGAAAATATCAGAAAGTCACTCATGTAACACTAGTAGTGGTATGTTAACTGTGTAATTTATAAACACATAAAAAGCAAGCCTCAAGATAAGTATATTATATATAGCTGATCTTTGGATTGGTTATTTATGTCATTTAATCCCTGAAATCAAATGGGCAACGCCAGTCTGCATTATGATGAGCTGCTTTTTCAATGTAGTCACAAGATATTTTGAATTACATTACATACCTGTATTACAGAAGACCATCTGATATTCACCTCCTTATCATATCATATATATACAGCCGGAAACAGGCCTTTTCGGCCCACCAAGTCCGTGCCGCCCAGCGATCCCCGTACATTAACACTATCCTACACCCACTAGGGACAATTTTTTAAAAACATTTTACCCAGCCAATTAACCTACATACCTGTAAGTCTTCCCAATAGTGGAAGCTCATTAATCCACTGTTGGAAGTAATACCAAGAGATCAGGATTTCCGATGGCCAAATTAAAATCTGCAAGTGAGACTGCTCGATTACCTGCTGTAATTAATTGCTCTTTTATTATAACAAATCTATTAATAAAGTAGAAAAAACAAATCAATTTTCTCCTGTCCATTTGACAGACATTAAGAACACTTTTGCTGCTGCATTTCCTCAGCAATGTGCACGAAACAAATATATATAACAAGACGCATTTTGAAAATGATTTACTATATTTTAATTTTGTCAACTTAGACCACATATGGAGCTTTTGGCTCTACACTAGTCCAACAAATTTAGTGCACTAAGCATTTATTTCCTTTTCATCCTCCATCCAATTAAAAGGATGTTTTAATAATCTTCTACATTATATCTGACTACACACCAAAAGTATTTCATTGGCACCAAAGCATTTGCAAAGTGATGAATTGTGAAGGGCAATGCATACTTAGAAGATCTTTCTTCCATCCTTTTCGTCGACAATATATCAATTAGATCTTTTTCTCACTTGCAAATAACATCCTTTTGGAATTAATGTATTAGACAAATAACCTTCACTAAATGGAAAGTGTGCAAGCCTGTGCTTGCGCACAAATATCAAGTTAAGAAATCAGCTCAGCTGCAATCTCTTGTGCAATATTTAAGTCAGGACATGAAAAGAAACATTTTTAGAAGTTTTCTTCGCATCAACATTTACATGGGAATGACAAGGTAGAAACATTTTTTGTAAAGCTCCAAAATACCTTCCCAAAGATGAATTGAAGAACTTTGGCCATCAGACTGGAGTAAATGAACAGAAAAAAAGGGAATTGCCAAAGAAAAAGGCACAGCACAGGAGCTCAATAACCTCTGTTGCTCTCTTTTATGCTATTGACCTTGAAGACCCCAAAGCCCAAGCCTGATGCAAGTGAGGAAAGTGTGCAGCATGCCACATGATTCAATTTTAATCCAAATCGAATGCAAGAAGAGTCACCATATTACATTTTCATATTTTTTCAGCCTTGTTATTCAAAAAACCTAGATTTGGGGGATTCAGTTCCTAAATGTCTCACTTCCCCCCCCCCCCCCCAGTCCCAATTGTTGAGAACTGGAAGATTCTATGCCATGTGGTAAAAACATTAATTTCTAATAAACTCTGATAGCAAAACTAAGTATTTAATTTATGCATCTCTATCAGGAAATAAACTAACAATTTCCCTTTCACGCAATTAATGAATGATGAGCTTCATTAAAAAAATTCCTTGCACAAGAGGGACTCTATTCTCACATAACATTTGTCTACTGGTTTGTCAGGACAGGTCTATATATTGATTCATTTGCTGATATAATAAATTCCCAACCCTATTAATCCACTAAACATCAAACCAAGAAAGCACATTTTGAAGCATAATAATTTAGTTCAGGAATACAGCATGGAAACAGGCACTATGACCTACCAAGTCCACGCCAACCACCCGTTCACCATAGCTTGATGTTATCCCACTTTCGCACCTACTATACACGCGAGGGACAATTTACAATTACAAACCCACATGTCTTTGGGATGTGGGAGGAAACTGGAGCACCCAGAGGAAAGTTACACGGTCATGGGGGAAGGTAGAAACTCCACACAGACAGCAACCTGGGTCTCTGGTGCTGTGAAGCAGCAGCTCTACCAGCTCCCCATTATAATGACCAAATAAAGTCAACTCCTCTAAATTTCAATGCCATCTCCTCTTCCACAGCTTTAACTAATATGAAAGAAGCAGCATAGCAAAATATTGTTCAATTTCTCATTCACCATTGTATGTATACTGTAGCTCCCTCACCCTAGTTTGAATACATGTATATTAACCCCTATTGTAAACAATTGTGAAAATCCAAAAGTCATCCCCATTTATGTTCTAACCCGATTTAGTCTTAATCTTATGCTTTTCCTTTAAACATGATATAAAATTTACTGCCACACTGAAGTCAACATCTTAAGTCATGGACAGATCACTGTGGATGAGGTTAATACTCATCCTTATTGCTCTCAAGATGGCAGTGGTAAGGTCCAATCCCCATTGTCAACCACTGTATGGTTAAAGAGAATTTCGACTTAGTAATGAAAGAACTGAAATCTCTTAGCTTTATAGTTTTAATTATAATTTTCACATTTGACAACATCAGTGAAAAATAGAAATTCATTTTCATACCATTAAAAGCAGCATTGCCAAATGGAGGCATATGCATATGCACTGAAAATAGATGAATAATTTCATTGCAAGACGGAAGGGTTGCAATAGCTGCATTTTCACTAAAATATCACAACAAAAATACATTTGGCCATGCGTGCCCAGAGGACATTTGCATGGTGCTGCAAAGGAATAGCTCCAGCCTTTTATTAGCTAACGTCTTCTGCAATGATGCTTACTTTGCTCAGGTCTTTGGCTGCAACACTGTCATCCTCACGGCAAGGCGAACGATGGACAAACGCCAGCATCGAATATTTGGCTCTGATGAATTCTGATTTATTTGGACTGAATTATGAAAATGAAAAGGTTACCAGTATAATCAAGGAAGTAAGCAAGCTTTTAAAACTTTAAAGAACACAAAGTACTGGAGTAACTGAGCAGGTCAGGCAGCATCTCTGGAGAGCATGGATAGGTGACGTTTCGGGTCGGAAGAAGGGTCCCGTCTTGAAATGTCACCTATCCATTCTCCAGAGATGCTGCCTGATCGTCAGAGATACACCAGCACTTTATGCCGCTTTGTGTATTAACCAGGATCTGTAGCTCTTTGTTTCTACATTGTGCTTTTAAAACTATGCTGCATTTGAAAATATTGGGAACATCAAAAAATAACTGAGAGGCAGAGTATGATTAATGATGGCTCATGCCTATGGGGGAAAGATGGTACACATTCTCTAAGGCACCCATATAGAGACGTTAGAGCTATGGCAAGAACAGCGAGCATAGAAATAGGCCCTTCAGTCTAGAGTCTATGCCAACATCAGGCACCGATTTACAAATCTTTCACTAATCCTATTATAGCAACTGTTCTTCTTATCTCTCTCCATCTCCATCAACCCCCCCCAGCATTCACCTACACACGAAGGACGATTTGCAGTAGCCAATTAACATGCAATTCTCTGGAGTATCGGAGAGAATCAGAACACCTGGGGGGAATCAACAGGGTCACAGGAAAACCATGCAAACAGTTTGAGGGCAGGATTGAATGAGAGTTGCTGGAGCTGTGAAGCTTTACCTTAATCAGTCTCCACATAAACTCAGTGCAATTTCTGAATGCAACACAACTGTTTTGGTGTAATATTGTTCTAATTGTTCCACAAGATAGAACTTCATTGCACAGGAACAGGCCTCTTGACCCACCTAACATCTAAGCCAAATTAAACTAACCCCATCAGCCTGCATATGATTCATGTCCCTCCATTGCCTGCATCTTTATGTGCCTCTCTAAATACCTCAGTGGATAGTGGAGTGGTGGCCAGTGGGTGACAAAGAGGACGATCCATCCCTACTGGCCATCCAGAAAGATGGGAGTCAAGAATATAGGTCAACTGGTAGTTATTGGGTACAGTTGGTTAAAGCAAAAGGGGACACAGCGGGGAAGCAGTAAAGTAAATATTAAAATGGTAGGCTAGGTACAAGAGGAAGTAAAGCATGTGCAGGAAGGAACTGCAAATGCTGGTTTACACCGAAGATAGACACAAAATGCTGGAGTAACTCAGCGGGACAGGCAGCATCCCTGGAGAGAAGGAATGGGTGCCGTTTTGGGTCTCAACCGAAAACGTCACTTATTCCTCCTCTATGTAGATGCTGCCTGTCCCGCTGAGTAACTCCAGCATTTTGTGTCTATCTTGAAGAAATGCATGTTGGGATGGTTGTACCTCACTGACATCAGGCATGTGGAAATCAATAGATTTAAAAGGTTGTATTCTTTAGTTGAGGACAAAAGAGGGCTCTATGCTACAAAAGAGCCAACAGAAACAGTATTAACTGTCCTCTGGAAGTTTGTTAAAGACAGTTTGTAAATACATGCACAGAAGTGCACATATTTTCTGATTCACTGGACAACTGCTGTTAAATCTACTTGTTACATTGATGCAATTGTGTATGAAATACATGCTCTAATCGGAATCGGGTATACTCACTGTACTTTATCCTGAGGGCTGGCCTTACGCTTTCCACTTACTGCAGATGTAGGATCCAGCAGGGTGTGCTCCCAGATTGAATTTGCACCATTGGCAACAAGCATTTGTACCATCTAAAATTAAAAAACAAGTTTGGGCTGTAAGGACGGTACTAGTATTTTGGTTTTGTCACTTTGATAACTGATATAGATCCTGCCTTGGGCATTTGCATCTTTTCTGGAGACTTTAATCAGATCGTTTTATGACAACATTGGTTAACGAGGGCCACAACTAAATTAAGCATCATCCAAAGACCAAGATACAAGAAGTGCAACTTGCACAACAATGGGAAGATTTACAAGTAAATGGAGAAGAGATTTTTTTTTAATGAAAAAACCCTTTTCACATAATAGTATAAATGTGGGTTGATTTCAATCTAATCGAGAATCACAGCAATCGTGCAAATTGTTGGTTTCAGACCCTGTTACTGTTTATAAAGCAAGTTTAAAGTAGTCCAGCGGACCAGTGATCTTGGAATCTCCAAAGGTACTCACATAAGCAAGGTAAGAATATTGTCATTCCAGAGCTGAAATGAAAGCCAGGCATTGGAAAACATTCCTATTTTTATCACTCTTAGGTGTCAAATAATCAAAGCACACTAAACGATGGGAAGCAAAAGGAAGTTTACCACAGTTCGAATTGACTTTTTATTTTTCATGAAGCCTTTTTTTTTAAATGGTCTTTTTGTCTATATTGGCACCTAATTTTTCTCTTTAGCCTATAGATATAAACAATGATGTCCAAGGAATCATATAAAATTTACATGTTGCTTCCGTTAGTTGTCATGCACCTCAAGTTAATCATTAAGAGTTTTATCCACCAGAGACCTGCTTTTTTTCTAAATGGTTAAAATGAAAACATTAATACTAATAGGATGAAGAACTCTGGGATCCCTAGGTTCTCAAAGGTACATGTGACCACTCGGCAATAGATCAGACCATAGCCTTTGCAATACTACTAATGAAATGGTTGCTATCTCCTGCTAGTAGGGGTGTTTCAAGCAATACAAATGTGACAATAATCTCACACAAAATGCTGATCGACCTTCCATCTTTTTCTAGAAGTAGCTATCCTTCCTACAAACTATAGTGAAGTTAATAAATGTGATCACACTTTATCATCACTTAAGTGGCCAGTTGTTCAAAACAGTGCAAGAAAGGGCTGCACACCCAGAAATCTTTCACCAGCTTTTTTTTTGTCTATTTAATTTGAACAACAAAGAACCTTCTAAAATGGAGTAATGTATTTGTTATACAATAGATCCATTAGGTACGAAAAGAGGGAATTATTTTCAGAAGGATAAAACCACATCACATTTTATTGGGGTTTAAGGAATACATTTATATTTCCAATGACACGAACAAGCAAAACAGTTGGGCTTAGAGAAAGCAGGTCCATGATCCCAATGCTACAGAATCATATTGTAACTCAACGCTCTCTATGCTTTACAAGCCATATAATCACAAGTGCAATTTGAAAGAACTGTGCCAATATAGGGACATTTCTCGCTGACCAAGGCAGACATTTTGGAGTACCTGCACATCATCAAATACTCCATCTTGTACACTTTGATGCGAGCCCTTAACCGGGAACTTTTAACATATCTGCACGTGTTAATATCAATTACCACAAACAAAGTATGTCTTACCTGTAACAGTGTAGGAGGCCAGGGTGTATGTGTCAGGTGTCGTACCTGAGAGATATGTCGCCCCAAACTGCGGTGCACACTGCCGCAGTCATCACACATCAGAACACCCCTGTTTATCGATGCCCAGTGAGGATCTGGAACAAATAAAATGCATATATTTTTTTCTTTAAAATTAATTTCAGTGTACTTAATCTGCCTCAGAACAGATATTGAGAAGGAAAAGCATGCTGTGTAGAAGGCGTTTTATCGGGGTGCATCACTGCGTGGTCCATCAAAGACCGCAAGAAATTGCAGAGAATTGTAGATGCAGCCCAGACCAGACCACCATGCAAACCAACCTCCCTTCCTATGACTCCATCTACATTTCACTCTGCCTCGGCAAGGCCATCAGCATAATCAAGAACGAGTCTCACCCTGGACACCCCCACTTCTCCCCTCTCCCATCAGGCAAGAGGTTCAGAAGTATGAAAATGCTAACCTCCAAATTCAGGGGCAGTTTCTTTGCAGCCGTTATCAGGCAACTGAACCATCCTATCACCAACTGGAGAAAGGTCCTGAGCTACCATCTACCTCATTGAAGACCCTCAGACTATCTTTAATTGGTCTTTACCTTGCACTAAACATTCCCTTTATCCTGTACCTGTATACTGTGGCGGCTTGAATAAAATCCTGTATAATCTTTCCGCTGACTGGATAGCACGCAACAATAAAAAATCTTCTCACTGTACCTACTCCCACTGCTGGGCATCAAAATCTGTAGTTATTAAATTGCAATCCCTCATTTTGGAATTGAATAAATCTTTTTTTTGTTCTTTTGGGATTGTATTTAAATTTACATTGCATTATTTTCCCCCAAAATGTGGCTCCATATTTCAGCTGTCGAGCAGAAATATGCACGTCTCTTTTGCAGCATCTACTCCAGTCTCACTTGTTCCCGATGATGTATGTACAGACTAAGGTGCGGTACTGCAAAAGATTGTAAAAGTTCTTGCAATAACCTGCATTTAGGGACCATTTTGAAGCCAGCAACATTGCATAACACAAACAGCACAACTTGGGATTTATTTTTACTTATCCGGACCCACTCTGTGGAATTGATGAAATGATTCAAATGTTGTTCTGTCAACCATTATATTAAAAAAAAATACTCGGATGTATTTTAGCCAAAAATAAGAAACAAAGTTAGATTGCTTTCTAGCACTCCATTATATAAAGTACATTTATGATTTTATCGCATATGGCAAAAAAAAAATAATTTCAAATTCAAAATCAGATGCGAATCTGCTCGTGCTCGTTGGCAGCTCTTATGTTTTGAGCAAATTTACACCATTGACTGGTTTGTAAAAGGGAGTCAAAAGATGACAGATCAGTGCCCAGCATCAATGTCAATCATCTGTCTCCAGATCATATAAAAAGCAGACAAGATGTACTTTCAAGCTTAAGATAGACACAAAATGCTGGAGTAACTCAGCGGGACAGGCAGCATCTCTGGATTGAAGGAATGAGTGACATTTCGGGTTGAGACCCTTCTTCAGACTGAACTTAAACCAACATCTGCAGTTCCTTTCGACATTAAAAGGGAACCGTCTAGGCAGGTCACAATTCCGGGAAAATTGTAAAGTGGTCACTAGAATGATGGATCAACAGTAAACCCGAGAACTTGCTACTTTCTAATTAAAATCACTATACCAAAAATAGCCAATGTTTCAAAACTGGGATTTTTTAACCAATACTAAATATTCTTACTCTTTAGTGCTAATTAACCCACTTCAGCATCAAGCAATTAATATTGCTGTTTACAAACTGAGATTTTCTTTTCAATTTTCATGCTGCCTGTCAGTACCTGCCTGCCTGTCAGTGCACTTGGAATTGGTTTATCATTGTCACATGCAAAACAATGAAAAACCTTTTTGCGTTCTATTCATTCAAGTCATACAATACACAAGTACAATCAAGCCACTGTAAAAAAAAAAAGTGCAAGAGGAACATAATGGGTCAGGCGGTTCAGTCTAAAGAGACTTGACCCGAAACATTGAATCTGTTGATATGTGTTATCAAGGTTTTGTTTCTTTTAACTAATGGGAGAGAGAGAGAAGAGGGAATGACCGGGGTGTAAATGTTCCTTGATTATGTTGACTCAAAATGTAGCCTGTGACATTGCAAGTTCTGGCCAACCTATCACAAAGAGTGGAACCATAAAGGAGAATAAGAGTTTAAAAATAATTTGCAACCTTTCTTCCACTTCTATTGAAATTATTATCATGAGTGCTTAGATGAAAAACATGAAAGCAGGAAGCTGAACAGGAAGTGCATGCATGCACAACTGTAATTAAAAAATGAACATTTTAACTGGTACAAACCAACATCTTTATTTACCCTAAACACTAAGTGAACATTACATTTAACATTGTGCTTAATGTCAGGTTACAGAGAGACAAGTTTAATGGAAACATAAAACTTGACAAAGTTTTTGATCATTTACAAAATTGATCTCTAATAAAAAAGCTGCGAAATTCAAATGAATGAGAGTAATTCGTTTTTGTTTTTATTCAAATCTGTTGTTTTGAATTATAACTGTTTCCTTAATTTACCTTATATCAATGCTTTTAGGTGAGGGGGGAGAAAGCAGTTAGGGTGGAAGGGTAGTGATGTCTTCTCCAATTTCAGTGGGAAGCTGTGAGGTAGATGTGTGGCGGAGATTCCTGCCCCAACCAGTCTCACTATTTTAGTCTTCTATTTTCTCATGCAAATTAACGATTAGTTTAACAAAGTGGCTGAATGGCAAGACAAGGTATGATTGTTAAAAGTGTTTAATTGTTATATGTTCAAAAATGGAACAATCTTACTTACAGCAGCACCACCACAGGTTTTTAAACAATAAGCACTAAATAATATAATGAACAAACAAAAAGGTTAAATAAGTAAAAAATCCCAATATAGTACAAAAATAAAACAAAGCCCAAAGTCCCTTCTGCAGTTTGGAGCTTAGTTTTAGTTTGTAGTGTTCAATAGCCTGACAGTTGTTGGGGAAAAAGCTATTACTGAACCTGAACATTCGTTTTCAGACTCCTATACGCTCTTCCCAAGGGCAAGCGTGAAATGAGAGCATGGCCAGGGTAGTCCTTGATACGCTGGCTGTCTTTTTGAGATAGCACCTCTCGTAGATCCCTTCAATGGTGAGGAGGTCTGTACCCACTTTTGGTAATCTGATCAAGGCCGAACCCAGGCCGTGACGCAACCAGACAATATCCTCTCTACTGTACTCCTGCACAGTTCAAGAGAGTATTCGTCGACATATTGAATCTCCTCAATCTGTTAAGGAAGTAGAGGCATTGATGGGCTTTCTTTATGATTGCATCCTGTAGTAAAATTGACAGGTTCTTACAAGTGACAGCTGTGTGAAAGACCTCAACGACCTAGATGCCTAGAAGACGGAACAGGAAGCCATATATCCAAAAAATTTCAATAGCACAAAGAAATGCAGCATTAAGCTGAGAAAAAGGGTGGGGGGGGGGCGGGACGGACACCACCAGTTGCCGGAAAGTTGGTGGCGGACCTGTACTTTGAAATATCATCACCATAAAGCAAATACTGACAGTGCAGAAATACAAAGACCCTTATTCAGACATATGACAGTGGCCTTTTTCTTAAATGACTGAACGTCAAAGTACAGCATGACCTTAGAGAAAAATAACAATGAATTGCAGGCAAGGAATTACAATGCAATCACATAATTGCATCATATGGTTCCCTACAGAACAGACAATTCTGCCCACCTTATTCCTAGCTATAGACTCAGGAAACGCACAGCTCACATATTTCCCTTCATCTCACTTTCTATTCCTTCTGTGATGGTATTCTTCCTTTGCCCAACCACTTTACTTCTTGGCCTTGGTGGATTCTCAATCCAACTTAACTGCTCCGCCCACCTCTTTTGGTTCCATCACACAATTAGTATTTGGGCAGTCTTTGGACAATAAAATTCACTTAAGAGATTATATTATTAATTTTTTGGCCAACGCATATTTAAATGCTCGGACCAGATTTATCCTCAAGGTGATAATTTTTAAGACAACACCTTGAATCACTGTTGACCTGCCAGTGAAGCCACACCCACTATATAGCTGTGGATTACTAGAATATAGACACAACGATGAAGGAACAGTGAAACATTTCCAAGTCCAGACTGCCAATGCCTTGCAGAGGAAACCTGAAAAGTGATGCTCCCACACACCTACAAACTTTACCCTTCAAACATGGAACAGTGCTAGGATACTGAAAACAAGGTGGTTGCAGAGGATTAAAAAAATGCGACTGGCAGACTGTTAGGACTTTTGAAGATGACAGTAAGCAAATAAAAGTCAATGGGAATTGGTTAATAGAAGAGCGAGGTTGTGTTAGGATAAGCCACAAGAGACAAAGTCCTGAAAGAAATAGAGTTGTTATATACCAATCCACAACTCGATGAGGATGATATTTAAATATCAAATGTGGAAATAATTATCACAAATTAGGATTTTGCTTTCAGTGGAAGTAAAGTCTAAGGTAAAAGGTGAGTATAGTTTTTTGAGGTTGAAGTTGAAAATTTCACACTGGAGTTGGATGTGAAATTAAATTGCTTTCAGATTTAAAAGGGGATACAGAGTTTGTGCACTTCCAGATTGGAAAGAGATGAATGGGGAGGAAGCTGTTGGCTAAGATACCAAGTTTCCAGCATAAGGCAACAGATGGCTTTGATCTTGCCAATGTAAACTGCAAAAAAAACCTGGCTCATCAACAATTTAATGCGCACCAACAAAGCAACAGGCTTAAGGTTGGGTGTCATCAGTAGGCATGTGAAGACTGGCCTCAGGGTTTTCAACAATTTCAAATGAAAAATAACCACCCATGTATGTCAGTAAAGGTGGGATGGGGATGATCCAAAGCAAAATCTGTCTTTCATTGGATTCATTATTTCTAAATGTGAAATGGGACAGGTTTTCCCAGCCATGTTTAGTGGTCATATATTACATTAAAGGTAACTGTGAAAACAAGTTTGAAGCAACATGACAGGTTCTAAATTTAGTCATAATCATTGAACACCAGAACCTACTTATGTAACTTTACAGCTCTACTGTAGCTCCAGTCTACCCACACACATTTCCACCTGCAATCTTTAGTCATTTTCTTCCTGGTCAATGGCCCATTGCAGGCATGCTAACACATCAGATCTGCTGCCTAACAAAGAGGCATTAAACCACTGTGCAATTAGCTGTTTAGGTGTCTAAAATGTGCATGATTGTGGGCGGTACTGATTTAAATTAAGACTTTTCTTGGTAGATCAGGCAGCAAAAAGAACAGTTGGGCAATCCAACTGCACATACAACAGTCACTCACAAAACACCGCCATTGAAACAGATCACTATTATTACTTGTTTCTGGCTATTTACTATATAGCAGTAAAATCTCTGTACAGGAGAAACATGATTACAATTCAAAAAGGATCAATATCTATTAAATGTTCTGGGACAGATTTTGTATATATTCATAGGCTGAGAACAGTCAATGATTTACTACCCATATATAGTTACATATCATGACTATGGATTCAGTCGAAGTAACACATCTCCCACAACACGCTACTAAAATAACAATCTTTCTGATCCTGCATGGTATTAAATGCAATCTCATTAAAATCTAGCACAGTGTTTCAAGTAAATGTATTCATCTAAATGATGCACTGATATGCCTACAGCAATTTGGCAGAGAGTTAGAACCAGGCAGACCCCATCCCATGGAATATATTGACATTTTTGTTGAACATCCAGTAAGGTACATTTTGATCAGTGCAAGTTAGTCCAGAACAGAGGCTGCAGTACCCTAAAGGAGGGAAACCAGTTTACTTCAGACTATCAAACAATTTACTTAAATAAAAAACAGAAAATGTTGATTAGACAATCGATTTAAAAAATAATTCAAAAATACAGAAAGCCACTTGTTGATTTCTGTCAGCTAATGGAACCACTTGACCTAGACATTTCAAAAATGATGTAATCATCTTGCAATAAAGCTTGCTAATATGGTTAATGTTCAATATATGTTCTGGTTTTGCAAGTTTAGAAAATAATCACACGTTTTAATGATTGCAATTCAGTATTTATATCACCTATTGTCTCCAAGGCTCAACATGTTTCTTCAGTTATCTTGTAACCAGGAAGCACAGGATGCATTTTTAAAGACCCCCAGCCTCATTTATTTATAAATATGGGACAGAACAGGCAGCATCTGAAATAAACTGTTGTCAATCTGAAATAAACCCTCTCTTTCCAGAAATGCTGCCAGGTCCTAGTGTTTCCAGCATTGTCTGTTTTCATTTCAGATCTCAATCATCTGCAGTTGTATTTAACATGTTCACACATGAATTACCAGATCATTTGAAAACAAAGAAACTGTCTTCACAATTTACTGGTACCTTTTGGATTTACAATGAAAACGAATTCTAGATTTTCAAGTCAAGATCTAAAATATTAATCTTGGAAATTGAAAAACACAGGAGTTCCAAACCCCCTTTTGAGTGAAACTTCAACACTCTAATCTCCCAATTACCTTAAATCTAACCCCCAATTACTGATGTCTCTGTTGTGTTAAATACCTCTATCATTAACTCATCCTAAGGCTCTCACTGTTATAGTCAATTATTCCTTCCCTCAGCTTAATACGTTTTACAGAACACAGACCCAATCTTTATTCACAATTGTATTTCTCCAGCCCCAACTACACCCTCAAATCTCAACTGTACCCGCTCTAGTACTATCGCACTAGAACTGTATGCCATATTTCACTTTAGTTTATTGTCACATGTACCGAGGTACAGTGAAAAGCTGGTGTTGCGTGCTGACCACTCAGCAGACAGCCAGTACATGACAATATTTCAGCTCTGGGCTAACATGTTAAACAGTTCAAGCATGGCAATCCTGTTCTTGTATTATAAAACTCGCCAAGAGAACAATGCTATGCTCCCTCTTAATCAACATATTTATCTGTCCTCTATATTCAAGGATCTCTGGACATGCAATACGAGGACCTTTATTCCTCCAAACATTTCAGCATATCATAGTTTGAAAAATAATTCTCCCTAGTACTCAGGCCACTGGCTACAGCTTATGTAGGCTGTAGGAAGCTAAGAGTATATGTTGTATATCTTGAATGTTTTACACAAAGATATTTTCCATTTTGAAAGCTCATTATTCTTATAGTCACATCTTTATCTGAATCTGAAATTACAAATTCAATTTCAAATCTGTAATTTGAATTATAGATCAAATTTGCAACAGTAATTAAGTGCAGAATATTTGAATAACAGCTCGTGGCACTAGTCATTAAAACTATTTACATCCATGGTTAAATAAACTCCTTAATATGTTTAAAAATAAACAAGACCAGAGTCCTTCAATATAAATACATTACAACATAAGCACAGCATCTTGGTAACAAGACAACTTGAGAAACATGCAGAGCCTTAGAGAACAGGTAATGTAAATATTGAGTGTGGCTCATGTTGTATTTGATTACCTTTCTAAACTTATCTAGCCACAGCACAATAACATTGATTATACACCAATGGCCCCAACAAATCAATAAATCAACAAGTGCTTTTCTATATATTTGAAATATTTTGTGTAGTTTGATTAACAACAGCAAAATAGAATTTAGAAACTAGAATCAGGGAAGAGGCAATACCCCCTTTGAAATTAATCTACTGATGTAAAGTGTTCATTATTTCAAGTCAAAATATTTTCTAAAGAGTACCAGATATACCACTATTTGCGAAAAACACAAATGGTCAAAAATTGCCCGGTTGTAAAATTTACACAGCCACTTCTATCAGAAGAATAACACTTTTGTCATGTTCAAGATGTTTGTTCTTTCTCAAGCATCAAAATAATTACATTGAATCTAAAAGACTCTAAGAGTACTAACTGAGTGCTGGAATAACTCGGCGGGCCAAGCAGCATCTCTGGAGAAAATGGAAAGATGACATTTCAGCACATTTCTCCAGTCTGATTGTGATGGGGTGGGGGGGGAGAGAGAGAAAACTGGAGAAGTGGGGGAAGAGAAAGCTGGAGGAGAGGTTGGGGAAAGACAAGCCTCGCAAATGATAGGTAGATACGGGTGAGAGAGGTCTTTGATTGACAAATGGTTGGACAAGGGCCTGAGATTAAAAAACAAAGTGTGAGATAAGGATAGAAGTGTAAATTGTGAAGTGAGAGGACGGAATATAGATGAAGGGGACAAGGGGAAAGGGGAGAAATCAATGTGAATCAAGTACAAGTATTCGGCAAAATGGTCAGCTAGTCTATTCTTGGTCTCGCTGAGTTAAAGGAAGCCACATCGGGAACACCAAATGCAGTAGATAAAGTTAGAGGTGTATGTGAAATTGTCTCACTTGGAAAGGACTGCTGGGGACCCACCAGCAATCACATCTTCCCATTCCCACTGCTTCCACCCTCCATCGAGACCCCTCCCCCCGCAACTCCTTGGTTCAAATACCCCTTCTCACCCAAACCACTCCCTCCCCAGGTACTTACCCCTGCAACACCTCTCCCAAAAACCTCCTCGCTCACCAATTGCAATTCTTAGTGTTATACCAACTGTGAGGACAACTGATGTTATTTGCTTTCTATACTTTTGTTGCTGCCATTAAAAGTTTCCAAGAGTCCAGGTGATAGTGTTGTCAATGGATTGATTTAGTGTAGTGCAACTAAGCAGCAGAGTTTTCTGAATGAAATAAGTGATTCAAAGGGAAGATATATACTCAATGTTCAAATTTATATTTGTGAAAAACAATTCACAGCTTCAAAATATTTCCGACAATTATAATGACAGACTTGTTACCAACAAACATCTCTTGTTGAATTACAATCACTAACTAATAATCTTGCATGGATTATTATGAGGTATCCCACTAGAAACAGAATTGAAAAGTGCAAGTCTTTTTAATACTTACACAATGCAAAAGAAAATAAAAATACATATAAACATAGCACAAAAAGTAAGGAAATTTGTGTTTGGTAGATTATTTCTTTGTTGTAACAATGCTTCTTGGCAATAAATCTTATACCGTTGGAAAGCCTGTTTATTCCCCTTTTAAATGGTGCCACATTTGTAAGGAACATGCATTTGTGGGATGAGCAGCAGAGCTGAGTATATGGGTTGCGCCCATGAAAAATTTGCCAAATCTTCTCTGCCAATGCCAAACAGCTTATTCTGCTGTTGCTATTGACTCTTGTTTTGAGCTTCTGGTACCACCAGGTGCTGACAATCAGGTGCCTGATTGGCACCTGATTGGCAGCATCTGTGAGCATGGGCCCTGCTACAGTGGTCAGTAGGTGTCTGCTCCAAGAATCGGCATGCCACGTTTGACTGATCTGGATAGGGCCCGTGCGATCTGGATAGGGCAACTTCAAGCTGGTGTTCCGCAAAACCAAGTTGCGGCATTATTTGGAGTGAGCCCTAGTACCATCTCCAAAGTGAAGGCCAAGTTCCATATAACTGGGGATGTCAGAGACAGGCTGCGAAGTGGGCGTCCCAAGAAGACGACACCCGAAGAAGACCGTTTCCTCACCCTGTCAGCACTTAGGAACCGTAGGCTGTCTTCTACAGATATGCAGTCAAGGTTTGCAGGACGATATGGCCGACGGCTCTCTGCCCAGACAATTCGGAACAGACTGCACGCAGCCAATCTCCGGTCTCATAGGGCTGCCAGGAGGCCTGCCATGACTGCCCTTCACCGTCAGGCCCGTTTGCGCTGGTGTCGGCAACACGTGCACTGGAACCTGAACATGTGGAGGAACGTTATGTTCAGCGATGAGTCCAGATTCTGCCTACGGCAGTTGGATCATAGGGTCAAAGTGTGGAGAAGACGCGGAGAACGCTATGCTGATTGCTGCACCGATAGAGTAACATCTTTTGGTGGAGGCAGTGTGATGGTGTGGGGCGGCATCTCCCTCACTGGAAAAACGAGGCTTGTCATCATTGGAGGCAATCTCAATGCAGAGAGATATCGAGATGAGATTCTGCAACCAGTGGCAATCCCATATCTCCACAGTCTGGGACCGAACTCTATCCTCCAAGATGACAATGCTCGCCCCCACAGAGCAGGGTTTCTCAGAGACTACCTCCAGAATTTGGGAGTGGAGAGGATGGAATGGCCTGCCAGCAGTCCTGACCTCAACCCCATTGAACACTTGTGGGATCAGCTTGGGCGTGCTGTTCGTGCCAGAGTGACCAACACAACCACGTTGGCTGACTTGCGACAAATGCTGGTTGAAGAATGGGATACCATCCCACAACAGTGTGTGACCAGGCTGGTGACCAGCATGAGGAGGAGGTGCCAGGCTGTTGTGGCTGTGTATGGTTCTTCCACACGCTACTGAGGCTCCTGTTTATTAAATGAATAAATTGTTAAATTGCCAATATGTCTTGTTTCTTCAGACTTCAATCATCCAATCCACCAAACAACACCGAACAAGAGTCAATGGCAGAATAAGCTGTTTGGCATTGGCAGAGAAGATTTGGCAGATTTTTCATGGGCGATACCCACATACTCAGCTCTGCTGCTCATCCCACAAATGCATGTTCCTTACAAATGTGGCACCATTTAAAAGGGAAATAAACAGGCTTTCCAACGATATAAGATGTATTGCCAAGAAGCATTGTTACAACAAAGAAATAATCTACCAAACACAAATTTCCTTACTTTTTGTGCTATGTTTATAATCAGCACAATGTTGGCCCCATAGCAGAAGCGTCCACGTCGCGTCCACGTCGTGAGGCTGGAAACTGGAAGTGGCCTGAGCTAATTCTGCTACCACCATCATCTATTGCAACAAGTGATGCTCCCACTGATTGTCGCCAGAAGCTTGCATCCTTTTCAGGACGAACGATGACAGCAATGTCAACATTTGAAACATGGATGATGGACACGAAATAAGCGCAATGTTTGCTGGAAGTAAATCCTTTGGTTTAATTTAATTTGTGCAACAAATATCGATAAGAGTTTATACTTCAACTCTTGCCCTCTGCCAGTGGCAGTCCTATAAATTGATTACAGGATTTTTTAGGCTCCCAAAAGCAATTTTGTTTCTTTCCAAACAGCCTGAAGATAATCATTGTTATATAATGGTGATGCCACAACACTGAAGGTAACCACAGTAAGTCATCCCAAAAATCAAAATACACTGCAGCCAATCATGGTGGATTCAAAAATTCAGAGTACAAAATTCTTTAGTACCAAGATAAAAATGCAGAAAATCTAATTCTCTTTTGTCCAAATGAAAAAACGTCTTAAAAGATAATATATATTGCAATTAACTCTTTCTCCCCAGACTCTTCTTTGCACCCAAGTTTATTTTGTAATTAAGCACATTTCACTTCCTTGAAATTTGGCAAGTATTAGAGCAGAGGCAAAAAGGCAAACAACAATTTCTCATCCAACTACACTACACAATGGCACTAATCCTTCTGCTTGACCCTCCTGGCATCATCTGCCCAGCTCTACCACCGTTGCCTCCGCTGCCTCCGCACCCTTGGACTTCTCACTCCTGTCTGTGCTCCTGTCTCTGCTGGCTTGGACTGCTCTCCTGTGGGTTACCTGGACAGCTAGCTAGCTCCCTGCTAGCCACCGCTGCAGTCATCGAGCTGCAGGTTACTCGCTAGTTGCTAACGCTAACAGCTGCCCGGCTACCTCCTCTGCTCCCTATTAACCCTCAGGCTGCTCAGCTTCCTCGGTCCTCCTCATAGGCCTTGCTCTGGATCAGCCTGTTGTGCCTGTTGTGACGTTTTGATCTGCTAGCCCGCGGTAGCCCGCTAACTTCTCCGGGCTCTGTGCTCCTTCGCTCCTGCCTGGCATGGCACTGAGGTACTTCGCTGCGAGGCTGCTCCAGCTCAACAACCACTCCACTCCGCCATGCATCTCTGCCATCATCAACCACGGACTTCTACGACGACCCAGATACATCCACAGAGGCTCCGGTCACAAGTTTGTTTACTCCCAGACCGGTCACTCCATCCCTGCACTCTGGTCAGCTGAGCGGACTTCCACTCGTCGATTACGTCATCACAATAACGCACACGAGCGCGCCCCCTGTCTGCAAACCCTGGCTAAATCACCCGTGTCCATCCACACCATACAAAGCAACATGAAGCTCACTCTGTTCAATATCCGGTCCCTCAACAATAAAAGCCACATTCTGAATGACTTCATCCTGGAAAATAAACTGGACTTCCTCTGTCTGACTGAAACCTGGCAACAACCTCTGGACTACCTCCCACTCAACCTCACTACACCCAACGGATACTCCTACATCAATAAACCACGCTCGGAGGGCCGAGGTGGTGGGATTGCCGTAATTCACCGACAGGACTTCAAGATCAGCCTCATCTCCATCTCATCTGCTCCTTCATTTGAACACCTGGCTTTCAAACTCTCTGGCCACACACAATTAGTCATGGCAGTTGTCTACCGCCCTCCCAAACCACACCCAATCATTCCTTTCAGACTTCTCTAACTTTCTGATCCAGTTCTGTTCAATCCTCCTCCTCGGTGATTTCAACATCCATATGGACTCCACTGACTCCACAATAACCGCTGACTTCACTGAAATACTCAACTGCTTTAACCTCACTCAACACGTCAATTTTCCCACCCATAACCGTGGGCACATTCTGGACCTTGTCTGCCCCACTGGACTAAATCTACATCACCTCTCTGGCTCCGACCCCACCCTCTCTGATCACTTAGCCATCACCATGTCCGTCAACATTCCCACCCCAGCTCCAAGGCAAAAACGCAAAATCAACTTCCGTAAGCTGAACTCTGTTTCACCTACCTCGCTCTCATCCTCCCTCTCTGAAATAATGTCCGCCTCTCCCTTCGTTGACCTCCACAGCCCCTCTGACCTCACTGACTACTACAACCACACTCTCTCCTCCTGCCTCGACCAGCTTGCACCTATAAAAACCAAAACAGTTTCCTTCACCCACTCTGCTCCCTGGTTTACCCCCGAACTCCGCATGATGAAAACTCATGCCCGCCAACTTGAAAGACTCCACAACAAAAAAACAGGTCTCACAATTCACTCCCAAGCCTACAAAGACCACCTGCAGCACTACAAAGATGCCCTCTCCCGCGCCCACTCCACCTACTACTCTCAAATAATTCACTCTGGCTCCGGAAACCCAAAAGCACTCTTCTCTACAATAAACAAACTCCTCAGCCCCCTGGACACCATCTCCCAATCATTCACAGTTGACAAATGCACCACTTTCCTTTCATTCTTCCAAAGCAAAATAG
This sequence comes from Rhinoraja longicauda, assembly GCF_053455715.1. NCBI lineage: Eukaryota > Metazoa > Chordata > Chondrichthyes > Rajiformes > Arhynchobatidae > Rhinoraja > Rhinoraja longicauda. Next base: position 6,345,512 of record NC_135977.1, read on the forward strand.
ACAGCATCTACAGCACCTTAACCACCAACGCACCTGCTCCCCCTCAAACCACCTGCCCCCCCTTATCCTGTCAACCCCTGCCTCAGTTCTCCCCAGTCTCCACCACCGACCTCTCTGACCTCTTCACAGGAATAAAAACTGCCACCTGCTCTCTGGACCCCATCCCCTCCAGCTTTGTCAAGGCCTGCCTTCCTGCTCTCTCTCCACTTATCACTGCAACAATAAACTCCTCCCTGTCCACTGGCATCGTCCCGCCATCCCTCAAAATCGCTGCTGTCACCCCCATTCTGAAAAAACCTGGTCTCAACCCTGACACCCCAAACAACTTCAGACCAATCTCCAACCTACCCTTTCTGTCCAAAGTTTTGGAACGTGCTGTAGCTTCCCAACTCAAATACCACCTCTCTACCAATAACCTGTATGAAACTTTCCAATCCGGATTCCGCTCCAACCACTGTACTGAAACTGCGCTCCTCAAAATCACAAACGACCTTTTCCTCTCCTACGACGCTGCCAACCTCAACATCCTCATCCTACTTGACCTCAGCGCCGCCTTTGACACCATAAATCACTCCATTCTCCTCACCCGACTTGAAACCTCCTTTAACATCACCGGCACAGCCCTATCCTGGTTCAAATCTTACCTCTCTGACAGGCACCAGTTCATCTCCATTAACAACTGTAAATCCCCCACCGCTCCCCTCCCCCAAGGTGTCCCCCAAGGCTCAGTCCTTGGCCCCCTCCTCTTCATCCTCTACCTGTTCCCCCTTGGTCAATTAATCCGCCGTCATGGTCTCAACTTCCACTGCTTCGCCGATGATATCCAGCTCCTCATCTCCACCAAGTCAATCTCCACCACCACACACTCTACACTGACAAACTGCATCACTGAAATAAAATCTTGGCTTCAATCAAATTTCCTCAAACTCAACTGCAACAAATCTGAAATCATCATCATTGGTCCAAAAACGCTCACCAAATCCACCCAAAACTTCATCCTCAATATTGATGGTCTCCCAGTATCCACCTCCTCACATCCGGAATCTTGGAATCATCTTTGATCAAACCCTCTCCTTCGACAAACACATCACAAAGACAGCCTTTTTCCACCTCAAAAACATTGCCCGTCTCCGTCCATCCCTCTCCTCCACAGCTGCAGAAACCCTCATCCACGCCTTCATCACCTCCCGTCTGGACTACTGCAACAGCCTCCTCTGTGGCTCACCCTCAAAAATCATCAGTAAACTTCAATACATTTAAAACTCCGCTGCCCGTCTACTCACCCACTCCCCGATCCGTGACCATATCACCCCTGTCCTTTACAAACTCCACTGGCTCCCTATCCCCCAGAGAATCCAGTACAAAATCCTCCTCATGACCTACAAAGCCCTCCATAACCTGGCCCCATCCTACCTGACTGACCTCCTCCACAGGCACACTCCCACCTGCACCCTCCGCTCTGCTGCTGCCAATCTCCTGTCCCCCCCCATCCGGACCAAACTCAGATCCTGGGGGGACAGGGATTTCTCCATCGCTGCTCCCACCCTATGGAACTCACTACCCCAAACCGTCAGAGACTCCTCCTCACTCACCACATTCAAAACATCACTGAAGTCTCACCTGTTCAGCACTGCCTTCAACCACTGAAGGTCACCTCACCTTCTGTCTCCTTTTTCTGCTCGTTTACTTATTTATCTATTTATTCACTTCTCTATGTTCTAGAAATCCCTGTAAAGTGTCTTTGAGTGTTTGAAAAGCGCTATATAAATGTAATGCATTATTATTATATTGTTTCTGCTATTGTTGGTACGGGGCACTGACAGACAAGATGCTGAAAATTAAGCAAGCACTTTGCAATCTACAATATATTTATTTTAAAAACTTGTCAACCAAAACATTGATAATGTTTCATTGACTTGGGTAAGGAAGTAAATTCTTTCCAAAGCATTATTCAGTGATGCAATTTATATCATGTGGTATTTATAATTACTAATACATGTTACATGTTGCATAAAATCAGCACTTGTTATTGTTCTACAAACTCTCCAGCATCTAAAAAGTAGTATCAACTCCAATGATACAGTTTCTTACAGAAAATGTGTGCCTTTTCTTAATATATAGCAACAAAAATATAAGTTATGTCCATTGATATTGGAAGGACCATCAATAATAGAGTATGCATGATATCACTCACAACAAACAGTACATATCACCACATAAGATGTGAAAATCAACAAACTGCAAATGATGGAAACCTGGAACGGTCAGGCAGCACCTGTGGTATACATTGAGTTAACATTACAGGTCAAAGATCCTTTGTCAGACTTGAATCTTAGCATTTCTTAACATCTTGAAATCTTAACATTTCAGTTGAAGATCCGAGCTCTGATGCTGCCTCACCCGCTGAATCTTTTCACCAATTTCACTCATATTGGTTGAGAGTTTCAAGTTTCTAATGTAAATATCACCAACAATTTGTTCTGGTCTAACCACATTGACGCTACGACCAAAAATACACCAACGTCTCTACTTCCTCAGAAGATTTAAGGAAGTTCAGCATGTATCCAAAGACTCTTACTATTTTTTACAGATGCACCAAAGAAAGAACCCTATTGAGATACATCACAGCTTAGTACAGCAATTGCTTTTCCCAAGATCGCAAAACAATTGCAGAGTGTTGTGAACACAGCCCAGGCCATCACACAAACCAGCCTCCCTCCCTTTCCCGAAGGACTGCATCTATACTTCATGCTGTCGGGAGCAGAGTCAATCATTATCACTGACACCCTAGTCATTCTATCTTCTTCAGGTAGAAGATATAAAAGCTTCAAGAACAGCTTCTTCCCCACTGTCATCACACTCTAGAATGGACCCTTCGTATACTAGGTATGAATTCACTATCTTCAAACCTACCTCACTACTGGCCTTGCACTTTTTTAAAAATCTTCACTTCCACTAGTTGTAACACCATATTCTAATTATCTTCTCTTTGCACTACCAGATGTATGGTATGATTTGTCTGGATATCACAAAAGTTTATTCCTGCATCTCAGTACACATGACAATAAACCAATACATGGGTAAAACACAGACTGGCTGTCTCAGAAAAGCCTCCATTCGGTTTGTAAATGTGACTGAGAACTTTCACTAGCATCATTTCAACAATATTCAAACTAAGCTTGAGAACAACAGTCCATCTGATGGACATCAGAACCTCCAGATTCAAATTCAAATAATCGGCTTTTCCATTTCCATCAATGTTTTTACCGTGATTTCATTTGATCTTTCATGTCTCCCCTTCCACTCCTTTGTTACACAAAAATATTTTTAGTACCTTTCTGTCTGTCTGTTTTACCATTGAACTTTTCTCAGTTTCAATGAAAGTTTATCACTCACTCCATTGACACTGTTTGGTCTGGTGAGTACATCAAGCATTTCCTGTTTCTTTCCTGTCATTCACTCGTGGGTTCCATGGTCCACGGAACTTTGTTAACCCATATCCATAAATAACGGCATGGTGAAGTGTTGGAGTGTTCGATTTTCGCTCTCTGGATGCATGCAACCCACATGTTTATACAACTCACTTGGTGTTACTTGAAAACAATATTATCCCATAGCAAATGGGATGGTAGAAGAAATGAGAATTGGTAGTACCAGAAATTGGGTGGTAGAGAAATCAGTGAGTAACAAAAGACTGGCTGTGGATAGATGTGAGTGAATAGTCCCACGCGATCCATGATATAGTATTACAGCTACACTGGAAGTGAAGATAAAAAAAGTGCAAGGGCAGCAGAGAAGTAAGTTGGAATTAATACCTAGCATGTTGTTAAACTTCCCTCACTTCCTCTGTGTAACGAGGGACTAGATCTCGCTTGCATTTCCTCTCTCAGTTGTCCGACATGTTTGAGAGTGCCAGGCACGGCGCAGCACTAACGTTTGAGAGGGACTAGATCTTTCTAGAGACCCTACTCCCCTTCCCCACACTCACTGTTCGCCTCCACTTACCGGCGACACTGCAGTCAGCGCAGATGTCGATGCTCCTTAACCTCTTCGACATGAACAGCCAGTAAGATCGCGCCCTAAGACAGTACAGAGTTTGTTTGTTTTTGGCGGGGGATGTTTCCGTCGAGAGATAGCGGCGGTGCGAAGTTCGAGGTTAGCGGGGAGCCGCCATCAAGCGCTGCGCTGCGCTGCGGAGCGGGAGCGGAGTTGGCGGCGCACTCGGGCCCGGCCTCCGGCTGCCTGGAGACACCGAGCGGCATGCCGGGATAGCGGAGGACCGCCAGGCGAGGCGCGACCCGCATGCGCATGCGCATGCGCCTACGCCTACTCTCAGCCCTACCAACACCGCCCCCCTTGGAGGGGGAGTCACTGCCAATAATAAGTGTCAACTACGACGCCGGACCTTTCAAATACCGGTGGCTGTTGACCAAGTGAGGAAAAGATAATGAATTTATTTACATTCAATCCAACAAAACACAGGCGAGGTCGATTTCACCCTGGGTGGAAGTTGTTAGATACCACCCATGTTCCCTGCTGTGGACACATGCGGGCAATGTGGAACTAACCACAGCAACAGGGAGGAGAGGGGGCGGCAAATGGTCTCCACATAATCGCCGTTTAAATTCATTAAATCAACGTTTCTGGGCCCCTCAAGGAGCCGGGGGTGGTGATATTTTATGATTTGTTTCTTTGTGGACGCCTAGGCCCCTAGCGGCGGCTGGAAGGGGGCGTCGAGGCGCCCTCCCGCCCCCTCCGAGTTTGTGCGGCAGCATTTCCTTGTTGTTGTTGTGCGGGGAATTCTTCCCCTCTGTGAAGTTTTTGGAAAGTTTGAAAGTTTTTATTTCCCTCTCCCCTCTCCGCCCTTACCGCACCTCGTTGTAGAGGAGACGAACGAAGGGGAGGGGTTTTTTTTCCCCCCTCATGTATGGATGGTGAGGCTAGGATGTGTACATTGGAAGACATCAGGAACAAATACAGGCTCCATCTGCTCGTCTGGCAGAACCAGCACAGAGAGGTCGAGAAGGAACTGAAGCAGGTAAGGTCCACTGCGAGAGAAAGTCTCAATTTATTCCATGGCGTCCCATCAGTATGAACGGAAGTCGTCCTTTACAGTGGTTGTTCGGGAAATCCCAACAGCTTCCTGGATTGTTTTAACTGATTTTGAGGTAGCTACGTTATAAGATTAAACTCTCCTGGGTGTTTACCTAAATTACTGATCAAATAGATTTCCCAACTCCGTCTAGTTGTTATCAAACTGTTTCGTGTGTCTGAAATGTACAGATGTTGATAGCTGAAAGGGTTACTTGGCTGGGACTGTAAAGCCACACTTTATTACAAATTTTCCTAGCCAAGGCCTGATTTTCCAGTCATCGCTCTGGTAGAGACAGATTCTGAAACTGAATTGATCACTGTTAATCAAAACGCTAACCTGTGGTATTTGTATGAGAAAACAATTCGAAGTTAATAAATGGAGATACAAGGAACTGCAGATACTGGAATCTTGAGCAAAATAAAGTGCTGAAGTAACTCAGCGGGTCAGGCAGCATCTGTGGAGGGAATGGAAAAGAGTGATGTTTTGCATCAGGAGAAAATGTTCTCAGTTCTTCAGTCTGGAAGGGTCCTTATGTCTTGATACCTGGTTAAGATGTTGGGGATGATTAATCGAAACATGGGATGAATAAGTACTCGTGATGGAGACACAAGAGAATGCAGATGCTGGAACCTTGAACAAAACACAAACTGCTGGGAGAACTCAGGCTTATGTAGCATCTGTGGAGGGAAATGGTCAGACACCATTTGTGGTTGGGATTCATCTTCATACTCTACCTTCCTTTCTTCTTGGGTTCCATAATTTATACCCTTTTGTCTTCACTCATCATCACCTGCCTTGGTTACTATCTCCTTCACTTGATCTGTCTGCCAATCAACCCCTCCAGAAGGTAGACTCAAAATGTTGGAGTAACTCAGCGGGACAGGCAGCATCTCTGGAGAGAAGAAATGGGTGATGTTTTGGGTCGAGACCCTCTACCTGGATCCACCTATCACATGGCAGCTTTTGTCCCACCTCTACCCCTCTTGTCTCTACCAGCTATCTCATTCTACTCTGGTCTGAAGGAAGGTCCCATCTCAAAATATCAGCTGTTTATTTCCCATCACCGATGATGCTGCCTGACCCATTGAGTTCCTCCAGCAGTCTGGTTTTGCTAATGTAATGATAGTGGATACTGGTTACTGGTTGTCTGAGCAAATAGATGACACAATGGATGCAAGTTCATAATTAGTCACCGAGGTTACCGTGATTAACAATTTCATCGATGGCTTAAGCAAGACCTTTTGGAATTTAGTAGGGGGAAAACAAAAACAAGAATATATAGTTACGATAAGGCAATTATTCTGCACAGAATTTGTCCATTCTGTCTTTTGTAGCTGTGTCAAATTTTCACTCCTTTTTCCCAAATGCCATGTAAATTTTCCCATTCAACTTTATATCCATTGCCACGTTAAAAGCCACTGTTAAACTACACTTGCAGGTATTACATCACAGAATGTTACAATTTGCTGTTTCAATCTTTGAAAATCAATCACCCGCTAGGTTTTTCTGACAGCTTCTGCAGTTTGCATCTTCTCTTTAAGGAAATCCCTTAGAATGGAAACAATTTCTTCCTACTTTCTTCTTAATTGAGTCCCTTTGCAATCCTTTGCTCTGTGGAAAACGACTCTGGTGTCTGCAGTCCTTCATGCCTATTAGTATCCTAATGACTCTTGTCTGGAAAGCACTTGACATCCTGAAGTGCAGTGCTCAGAATTAAAAATACTGTTTCAGCTGTACCTAAACAGGTATTTTGTAAAGGCTTTGCGATCTATAAAGTTGACCATTCTTTTCTAACATTCTAATATAGTCACTTTCAAAAATTTGTGTCTTAAAATACAGTCCCATTCTTGTATTTTGAATGTAAGCAGTTAATTTACTTTAAAAGTCACCTTACTTCACATTTCTTGGCATTCTCCCCATTTTTATTCCCCCCCCTTCCTTCTACCCACTATCCTTGCCTGTATTTCACTCCCCACTGTCCTTTCTTATCAGATTCCACCATTTACATCATTTTTATCTTCTCCTCTTATCGCCTCCAGTCTTGGTGTCTATCTACTCCTACTCCCCCGATTATCTGCCACCTAATCACTCCTTACCTGGATCGACCTATCAGTCTGACCTGAAATGTCACCTATCGATGCTCTCCAGAGATGCTGCATGACCCGCTGAGTTACAACAGTACTGTGTCGTTCCTTGCATTCACCTATCACTTGCCCCACCCATCGGGAGGGTTTCAACTAGAGAGACAGAGGTGGGAGCCAGAGTAGTAGATCAGCAATTGGAACTAGTGATGGGGAAAGTAGAGATTAGGACCAGTATGTTTCAAAGGAAAGACATGCAGGGAGAGGCGAAAGAATATGGTGAAGCTGATGGTCTGAAGTGAGTTTATTTCAATGCAAGTATTGTGAGGAAAGCACATGAATGTCGACCCAGGATCGGTGCTTGGGACTGCGATGTTGTGGCCATAGTGGATATGTGGTTGCGAGAGGGACATGACAGACAGTTCAATGTTCCAGGGTTTCAGTTTGAGATGTAATAGAGGGAGTGAAGGAAAGGAGGTGGAGGAGTTGCTCTCCTAACAAGGGAGAATATCAGAGAGGACATGCTGGAAGGTTCGTTCACTGAGGTGATATAGGCAGAGGTCAAAATAACAAAGATGCAAGCACTCTAATGGGATTCCCCCGTCCTCCCCATGGCCAGCGGGAGATAGAAGAACATATATTTAGACAGATTGCTGAGTTGTCCTTGTGGATAAATTTAACTTTCCCAATATTGACTGGGACTTGCTGAGTGCCAAAGGCTTAGACGGGGCAGAATTAGTGAGGTGTATTCAAGAGAGTTTCTTGAAACAGTATGTGGATACTCCAACCCGAGAAGGGAGCATACCGGACCTTGTGTTGGGAAGCGAGCCAGCCCAGGTTACTGGGGTTTCAGTGGAAGAACATGTTGGGGATAGTGATCACAACTCCATAAATTTCAAGCTTATTTTGACTAAGGATAAGTCTGGACCTTGTGGGAAGTTACTAAATTGGAGTAAGGCAAATTACACCTGAAAAAGGGCCCTGACCCAAATGTCACCTATCCATATTCTCCTGAGATGCTGCCTGACCCGCTGAATAACTCCAGCACTCTGTATCTTTTACAACCTTATCAGGCGGGAGCTCGGGAGGGTACATTGAGACCAGTTGTTAATGAGCAAGTCCAAATCTGAGGTGGACGTCATTTAAAGTTCAGTTGATCAAAATTAAGGTCCGGCATGTTCCAGAAGGAAGGAGAAGGGGTTAAGCATGGCGAAGAAAGGGAACAAAAGTAAGATGACCAAAGAGGTTGTAAATTTGGTCAAAAAGAAAACGGAGGTGTTATTTCTAAAATGTATAAATCAAACATGCGTAAAATGCACGTGCCTGTATTTTCAATCCTCCTGCCTTCAAGCAATACTCTCATCTCCAAGAAGAACTGGAAGAATGAATAGGTAGGAAGGAACTGTAAAGACTGGTTAATACCGAAGATAGACAAAAAATATCTCAGTGGGTCAGGCAGCATCTCGGGGAAAAAAGGAATGGGTCGGAACCCTTCGTTAGATCAGCATTTTGTGTCTATCTTCTATAAAAAACGAAGCTGATCTCCACCATTACTACTCTTGCTCCCCTCAATAATATAAGATATTTCCTATTCAACCTTTTGAAAACTTTGACCCTCGAGTATATCCAAAAGAGTTATTTTGAACATGGGTTAAAGCAGTGAGTAACAGCACAGTATTGATCAGTGAAGGGACTTGTGCCAAAACATAGTCAAACCTCCGATCAGATGCACAGACGTTTTTGAACAAGATCAACAGAGCAGGGATCAAAACACAAATTTTGGATTTTCGCTTTAAATATCCTTGCTTGGAGCACTAAATTGTGTTCTTGTCTCCCACAAAAGAGATACTGTTGTCTTATTTAACATCTCCTAAATGGACATGGGCAAGGTATTGAAATCAAAACATTCCTGATCTGTTGGGGCGGCACGGTGGCAGCAGTGGTGGAGTTGCTGCCTCTCAGCGCCAGATACCCAGATTCGATCCTGACCACGGGTGCTGTCCGTACGGAGTTTGTACGTTCTCCCCGTGGCTGCGTGGGTTTTCTCTGGATGCTTCAGTTTCCTCCACACTCCAAAGACGTACATTTTGTAGGTTAATTGGATTCGGTAAAGATTGTAAATTGTCCCTAGTGTGTAGAATAGTGCTAGTGCACAGGGATTACTGGTCGGCACGGGCTCGGTGGGCTGAAAACTCTGTTTCCGCACTGTATCTCTAAACTATAGTATCATCTCATGTCCCTTGTGGGAGAGTCTACGATGAGATGTTATACCTCAGAATTACAGGATGTTCATTTAGGAAGTAGATGAGGAGAAATTTATTTAGTCAGAGGGTGGTGAATCTGTGGAATTCTTTGCTACAGAAGGCTGTGGAGGCCAAGCCAATGAATATTTGTAAAACCTAGATAGATTCTTAATTAGTACAGGTGTCAGAGGTTATGGGGAGAAGGCAGGAGAAAGGATAGATCAGCCATGATTGAATGGCGGAGTAGACTTCATGGGCCGAATGGTCTAATTCTACCCGTATTCCTTATGACCATCTCATGAGACATACTGAGCCATTTTCTAAATGGATCTTTTATACTTAATGTGTGGGTTAATCATCACTTTGCTCCAACAGCATGACATTGAAACGGTTGATCCACGGGGTCGGACACCATTGCACCTCGCCGTCTCTCTTGGACACTTGGAATGTGTTGAAGTGCTGCTTCAAAACAATGCTTCTGTCGTCAAGGAGAATGCCAAGGGATGGACAGGTCAGGAATATTTAACAATCAGATCCATCATAGGGCACAAAATCAAATAATATTGAAAGCTGATGTGTAAGATTGCCAGGCGTAAATTTGAGTGCGTTATTTGGAAAATAGGAGCACATAAATTAAACTTGGGTAGTATAAGAAAATAACTGCAGATGCAGGTACAAATCGAAGGTATTTATTCACAAAATGCTGGAGTAACTCAGCAGGTCAGGCAGCATCTCAGGAGAGAAGGAATGGGTGATGTTTTGGGTCGGGACCCTTCTTCAGTCTGAAGAATGGTCTCGACCCGAAACGTCACCCAGTCCTTCTCTCCTGAGATGCTGCCTGACCTGCTGAGTTACTCCGGCATTTTGTGAATTAAACTTGGGTAGTAACTAGACAAGCACAGGCAAAACAGGTAAAAGGAGCATGTATAATCTTTGGACGGTTGGGAGAACCTGGGGTGGAAGAATGAGATGGACGTATGTTCAATAAAGATAGACGATGAGTTGGGGCATTTGCGGCTCGAGTGGATACTTGCATAACAGTTTGGCCAGATCTGCTTTCTCCCTTTTAGATTTTATTTTATTTTTTCTTCCCAATTGGTGAGAAACAGCAAGCTTTTGTCAACAGATGCAGCACTGGCACTATGCAGTGTGAGGAACTGCACTTTTTATAAACCACACCCTTGCAGTCTGTGGTCAAGTCGCAATGTGTAACAAAATACAGACAAGGCGGAAGAGGAAGTTTTTTTTTTAGCAAACCAGGCTCTAACTCAAAACGCAAACAAAATACGGGAAACATGATCTTATGGCCTGGCTGGGTGTTCCCCAAATTAACACCCAATTATTTTCCGTCTTTGGATTTATTAAGAGAAAAATATTGAAATCAAGAAGAATTTTATAAGAAGTGGTGCACAAAAATTAAATGTAACTTTTGAAGTTTTAAACTAAATACAAGTCTGACAACTTTTGGGTCTCCCCTCATGTTTCACCAATGTCCATTCCTTTGTGTTGGACTGTCAGTTGTGTGCGTGCCCGCCTACCACTACACACATTTCACCCTCATCCCCAGGCATTGTGCTCCTTTTTCTTCCTTTATATATTCATTTCCCATTCCCAAGTCCCCCATTTCCCTTTTATCCCCCCCCCCCCCCCCCCACATACATCTTTCCGCTGTCCCCTTTCGCCCATATCCCCCCTCCCTCACTGGCTTTACATTTCATTTCTCCTTATCTGACACCTTTTTGTCTTTTCACCTCCAGCCTGTGTCACTGACTTCACCCATTGGAAAATCATCCCCTCAACCCCCCCCTTCACTTGTATCCACCTATCACTTGCCAGGTTTTGTCCCACCCCCATTTCTATTTTCAGGCTTTCTCTCATCAATGAAAATCCCGGGTTCTTGCCTTTCAGTTGAAGGAAGTTCATTGATAAAGCAGTTGAAGAAGGGTCTCAAACTGAAACATTACCTATCCATGCTCTAAAGAGATGTTGAGTTACCTCAGGATTTTGTGTCCTCTTGTGTATTAACCAGCATCCATGCCCTTTTTGTGTTAAAATTGATTCCAAACAGTGAAGGATTTTCTCCTGGATTCCCTTTGACTCTAGTTTAGCCAAGGCTCCTTGATGTCATCCTCCATCAAATGCAGTCAAGGGCCATAACACTCATTTTGCCCCTGGATGTTAGCTGTTACGTCCCATGTTTGGACTAAGGTTGTGCTGAGGTCAGAGGCTGAGTGATTTTGGCGGACCCCAAGCTGAACCTTTTACAAACATGTTGCTTCTAAGCAAGTACCACTTGATAGCACTCGTGATTATCCCTTCTGCCAATTTGCTGATGATCAAGAGTAGACTAATGGAAAGGTAATCGGTTGGTTGGATTTGCTCCAGGAGGGGTTGGATTTGTGGGCAAGACGTACCTCCACATTGTTGGCTGGACGCCAGTGTTGTAGCCACACTGGAACAGCGTGTCCCAAGGCATGGCACGTTCAAAAACACAGGTCTTCGGTACGATTGCTGGAATGTTGTCAAAGTCCACAGCCTTTGATGTATCCAATGCCTTTAGCCATTTTTTGACATCACATTGAGTGAATCAAAGTGGCTGAAGACTGGCATCTATCTTGTTGGGGACCACTGGAGGAGGCCGAAATGGATCATCCACTCGGCACTTCAGGATGAAAATTTCTGTTTTGCACCAATGTGCTGAGCTCCCCCATCAATGTGAGTGTGGATATTTGTGGGAACCTTATCCTCCAGTGAGCTGTTTAATTATTCCACACCAAGCATGACTGGATGTGGCATATTTAAATTTTTTCCTGTGAAACAAGTTATGCTACATTTAAAGACGCTAAGTAAATCCATTTGTTGTTGTTACATTGGAAGATTACAGGCAAGTCGTCTAATAAATGTATTACCAATCGTTAATCATAGCTTTAATGTTTCCTTTACTTCAGTTCTACAGGAGGCAGTCAGCACAGGAGATCCTGAGTTGCTGCAGAAAATTCTTCAGCATCGGGACTATAGCAGAATAAACTCTCATCTAAATGGAGTTCCAGAACTACTCAACATGATACAAAAGGTAACGACTGCCCTAGCATCCCAAACAAGTTAATAAAAATATAATTTAAATATATATCCGTTCAGTTCAAAGATTTCATTTGTATCATGATTCTGTCTTTAGAATCCAATTCAGAACATTAACTGGTATGTAACCTTTTTCTCATGTATGTACTCTGCAATTCTCCTCAGCTTAGACTAGTTAATTTCCAACTTGATTCAAATCCATCCAGCTCGGTTCAAACCAAAAGCCAGCCAAATCATTCTCAAAATTAGTGGTTCTCGCATTCTAAGTTTCTGTTTGCATAAGTTAAGGAAGGCAATAGGGATATCATCTAGATTTATCATTATATAACTTCCAACCTCTTTCATTCTCACTTACACAGCATATCAAGCCACAGCAGCCTAAGGCAACTTAGTTTGTATCAGATAACTAGTCATTTGTGGTGGGTATCACAACTGAAATATTCCCTTTTCTTGATGATCTATGAAACAAAGCTTACTAGATTCTACTTGGGAACAAAAGTCCAGGGATGTTGAGAAAATGTTGTAATTTAATCAGCGCTGCATGCACTGGGGATATTCCTGATCTGTGAGACTCAGCTCAGTTCAGCTCCAAATTAAATCATCAGAGGAATTAGTTCATGATTTAACTCTTAACTCCTTACTTAGGATAGTAACCGATTAATGTTGTTTCTATCTCTTTTGTTATTTTTGTCTGTTATTTTCAATTTGGAGAGCGGCACAGTGGTGCCGCGGTAGAGTTGCCGCCTTACAGCGCCAGAGACCCGGGTTTGATCCTGACTACGGTGCGGTCTGTACAGAGTTTGTACGTTCTCCCTGTGACCACAGGGGTTTCCTCCCACTCTCCAAAGACAAGCAGGTTTGTAGGTTAATTGGCTTCTGTAAATTGTCCCTAGCGTGTGCGCTGGCACTGGTGGGCGTGGACTCAGTGGGCCGAAGGGCCTGTTTCCACTCTGTATCTCTAAAGTAAAGTCTAAGGAAGCTAAACGTTTTACTCTCGTTCAAAGAGCTCGGCATTGGGATCACTCCTCCTGCCATTTTTTTGCCTTTCTATATATTCTCTGAAATCTTCAGACATTTGATTTTTTTTAAAAAATTGTTCCCAAAAGATAGATTCCACTAATAAAACAATTGTCCTCCTTAATGTTAAATTATTGTCAATCACTGCACGAGAGAATGCTAGGTTAAAAATGAAACAATGAATAACTTTGCACTTAGCTATCTTTAGAGACGCCCAGTGGGTTTGAATGAAAAACACGCCATAATTAACCAAAGTTTAAACTTGATTAATGTAAGAAAGTGGAAATTTGGTTCTATTGTACCTAGGTTGGGCTTAAAACACACTATTGGGCTGGTGCAGAGGAATTGTTATTGCCTAAAAAATTCACCCCTGATGGGCAGTACTCCCTCTTCTCCCATCAGGCAAGAGGTACCGAATTGTGAAAACACTAACCTCCAAATTCAGGGACAGTTTCTTCCCAGCTGTTATGAGGCATCTGGACCATCCTATCACCAACTAGAGAGTGGTCGTGTGTTACCGTCAACCTCATTGGAGACCGTCTGACTAGCTTTAATCAGATTTGACTGGACTTTATCTTGCACTAAACGTTATTCTCTTTATCATGTACCTGTACATTGTGTGTAGTGCTTCCACTGACTGGATAGCACACAGTAATAAAGCTGTTCACTGTACCTCGGGACACGTGACAATAAGCTGAACTACATAACACTTCAGTGGTATCAACATGTTGTACTGTGTCTCTAAATTATCTTTGATATTGCCTTTGTGAAACAAATTTTGGTAACAAAGCACATTGGTCCAACTGAATTGCACTTTAACACTACTAACTAGGATGAATTTTTATGTGATAAAAATATCTTTGACTTGAAACGTTGAATCTGACCACTGAGTAATTTTAGATTTTTCTGACCCAAGAAAACCTAAAACTAAATTAATGAACTTTTAATTTGCTTCCCTTTCAACAAAACTAATTTAAAAAAAGGTTATTTAAAAACAAAACAAATGGAAGAAGGCTATGATCAGCCATGATCATATTGAATGGCGGTGCAGGCTCGAAGGGCCGAATGGCCTACTCCTGCACCTATTTTCTATGTCTCTATGTTTCTATGATGCTAAATTACCTTTTCTATCCCAGCTCAATTGTACCGTTACCCATTCCTTTACTAATCACTCACTGATTATTTAAATTAAAAATAAACTTTAGTAATAAATATTACATTAGGTTGGAAATACATCAGCTAGTTAGATATTTGATCCAGTACTGAGGAATTAATTGTGCTATTGTTTTTTCATACTATCTTCGAACTTTTGAGTTGATTTACTTAACACACTTTTAAAAAACATTTCTTAACAGACTTCTGATTTCTATGTGGAGATGAAATGGGAGTTTACCAGCTGGAGTAAGTGTACTTGTTTTCAAAATAACTCATTCTATATCTCTATATTGGCAATGATCCTTTTCAGATGGGTTTTGTTCTATATTAAGGATGATTCACTCTGTGCTGGGACAGCCCTGCTCATGAGATACCAAGGTGTATTAGAAGGTTTAGCCAAATATGATTATTTGTGCTGCTTATGGTCAGAATGGATGTCCTATTCTACTTTAGTCATGCCTCACATTTCCTAACTGATATTGGGAGGTGCCAGTCTGAAGAGAGCGCTGGTATTCTTTACTCCATGTTGTGACGCTTATAATAGCATTTTGCATTTACCTATAGTTTTATAATGAAGTAAAGTATTGCAAAATATTCCAAGGTGCTTAACGCAATACAGGTCATGCCCAGGTTATGAATGCCCGAATTACATTTGATCGAATATTTGGGAGACCGCTGGGATGGTTTTGCTAGCTGCTGCTGTACTGCGGACATCTTCAGCAATGTGGGAACCTGGGTCATGGCAGTAACATTGCATGGTGCAGAGAAATCTGAACAGTTGAGCTAAACAACCTGGCTTAACCACACTTTGCCCTTGGTTGACCAATGTTCGTGCGGGTATCAGAGCTTATGGGGAGAAGGCAGGAGAAAGAATGGGGTTAGGAGGGAAAAATAGATCAGCTGTGATTGAATGGCGGAGTAGACTTGATGGGCCGAATGGCCTAATTCCACTCCTATCACGTGATCTTACGATATTGAAATATATTGCTGAGCGGCCACATTTCGAACTTACAAACGCCTCAGGTTCTTGGATACAGAACCCTGGCATAACCTGTAAATGATGAAGATCTTTCCAAAAGAAAATACCATCCTGAAGGGAGTTATTAATAAGACTAAGAGGCTTTTGCATCCAGTAGGGATTTGTTATTGGAATACTTGAACATGTTAGGTGGTTTCACTCATTGCTTGGTTTTAAGCCTACTTCGCCACTTTAACATACTTGAATTCCTTCTAATTTTAAAGAGTTAGTGTAAACGCAAGAGCAAAGTGGTTTTAAATCATCCATCTTTTTAAAAAGCCACTGCCATTGCCCGTCATTTGAAGTAATCACACATATATATATTTGAATGAAGTGGGTTGCATCCTTTTCCCGGGCTGCTGTGACTCTCTGTGACAATAGCTTGCATGGCTAGTTTCAAATGTTGTACTGATATATGCTTGTGGAGGATTTAAATTGTATTTTAAGCCTATGTAGTGAATCTTTAAGTAAATGGACAAGTGTCAAATCACCTGCAACATATTTACATCAAGCACAAGCATGGTACTGATATTCAAAGGTACAAAAATAAGGTGTTTTTATAATATGATTTCCTTTGCCTCATTAAGGCTTTATTAAAAAATAAAAAATAAAAATTCTTCCCCTGCACATTTCTTTGATTTTTCTCACTTTTCCAGTTCCCCTCGTGTCCAAAATGTGCCCAAGTGATGTCTACCGTATATGGAAGAGTGGTGCCAACCTACGGGTAGATACCACCTTACTGAACTTTGAGAATATGAGATGGGAAAGGGGACATCGCAGCTACATTTTTAAGGGAAAAGGTAAATGCTGTAACTTCAAATTTGGGTATCAAGGCTTTGTTAGTTTTTATTTTCTTCCTCTGATTATATTAAGCTTGAGGCAACCACATTGTAAACCGAGCAATTCATTAAGCAGAGCGGTCTGAAAATATCTAAATATCCAAATATTATTTTTTAAATATTGAAATTATGGGTGGCACAATAACGCAGCTGGTAGAGCTGTTGCCTCACAGCGTCAGGGACCTGGGTTCAAATCTGACCTTGGGTGCTGTCTTTGTGGAGTTTGCACATTCTCCCTGTGACCATGTGCGTTTCTTCTGAGTGCTCCGGTTTCCTCCCACATCCCAAGGGTGTGTAGATTAACTGGCATCTGTAAACTTGTCCCGAGTGTGTAGAGGGTAAATGAGAAAGTGAACAGGTGATCGATCGGTGCTTCAATACTGTATCCCAAAACTAACTAAAGTAATCTGGAGACCTGGAAAATAATTTTGGCCTGACAAGACTATCATAATAGATTCATCATAGTTTAGTGGGTAAAAGCACAGTTTGGTGAAATGCTGAGTTATGTCATTCCGAAAGCCTTAAGGTTCCTCTTGTTTTGATCTTGATTATGGTGGTGTTACATTTGGTTCCTTCCTTCCATGCTTATTGGCTAGTAAACGGTGAGAAAGTGGGTAATAAGGCAAGACGCACTATTGTTTATAATTTTGATGGAAAATATACACAGTGGCACATGCAATAAGAACAAATTTAACTCTGCTAACTCTCATTATCAAATTACCTGCGCACACTGTCTAGATTTCCAGCTGAAGACTGTATCTGACACCGTTTGGGAGCTTGCACCTTCTGAATCTCTGCTTTAAATCACTAATCAAACATCTAACAATGGCCTATTCCCTTTATCATCGTTACTCTTTTGCATATCTTTCATTCATTTGTTCTATATCTCTGTGCATCATGGTCTATGTCTCTCGTTTCCCATTCCCCTGACCGGGCTGAAGAGGGTCTTGACCCGAAATGTCTCCCGTTCCTTCTCTCCAGAGATGCTGCCTGTCCCGCTGAGTTACTCCAGCATTTTATGTGTATAATCAAGTCAAGAACCTCATTGTTGAGAATAGTTCTTTTTTTTTTAATCGAAAAAAACCCAGGTAATCTTGCAAGTCTTCACTAACTGTTTTATCTAAATATTTAAGTTGCCATGATTTGTCCGTTTCTTTTATTGTTAAGATTGTCATGATTTTCTTTCTGATGACAGCTGACAGGGCAGAGTTTATAGAGGTGGACCATGATAACCAAGTCGCAGACCTGGAACACTTTGAGATCTCGCAAGAACAACAAGGTCTCACACTGTCGTCTGTAAGACCCACGGCGGATCAAGTTGCAAGTCGCCTTACTACCCCCATTGTTTCTACGTACCTTGATACAAATAACATATCATTTGAAAGGTAACCTTAACCATGCACCTGAATCTGAAATTCTGGTCATCACTATAGCTCAGTGTATGGATGTGATGATGGAATCTTAAGATAAACACAAAATGCTGGGATAACTGGGACTGAATGAGTCTGAAGATCAAGAGAAGATTCAAGATATCTTTATTTGTCATCCAAAAAACAAGTTTTTTGGACGAAATTTCGTCACCCACAGTCCAACAATAAGAGCAATAAAATAAGCAAATTACACAACCCCAACCAACACAAAACCCCCCAAAAAGAAACATCCATCACAGTGAGTCTCCTCCAGTCCCCTCCTCACTGTGATGGAAGAAGGGTCTCGACCCGAAACGCTACCTATTCCTTCTATCCAGAGATGCTGCCTGTCCCGCGGAGTTACCCCAGCATTTTGTGTCTATCTTTGGTGTAAACCAGTATCTGCAGTTCCTTCCTACACAGGGAATCTTAAGTGTAAGTCAATGGAGATCTGTTCAGCTGATAGGATTCTGGCATCAAACACAAATAAATTATGAAGGACCATGAGGTGCAAGTAATTTGCTACTGATCATAAAGCAGCCTTTTCATAACTAACCCAATTATGTGAAATTAATGGAAGCTTACGACAAAGACTGAATTAATACAAATAAAACTAGAGAAATTTAGAAATTTAATGTTGGACAGTAGACTGGAGTAGTTTAACTTCTATTTTTGGATGTTTCAGTCTTTTCATTCAGGGGTTAGCACACTGGTAGAGCCGCTGCCTGGGCGCAAGAGCCCAGGGTTCAATCTTCACCTCGGGATGCTGTTCGTGTGGAGTTTGCACGTTCTCTCTGTGACCACGTGGGTTTCTTCCAGGTGCTTCGGTTTCCTTCCACATCCCAACGACATGAGGGTTTGTCGGGTGATTGGCTTCTGTAAATTGTCCCAAGTGTGTAGGGAGTGGATGAAAAAATGGGATAACATAGAACTAGTGTGATCGAACTTGGGTCTCTGGCTCTGATGCAGAGACTCTACCAGCTGTGCCAGTGTGCTGCCCTGTGAATGGGTGATCGATGGTTGGCATGGATTCAGTGGGTCAAAGGGCCTGTTTCTGTGCTGTGTCTCTAAAGTAAACTAAAAAAAAAGAACAAAAATAGATCGGATATGGCTAGCCGTTTGTCTGAGTAGTGTAAGCCTTGTGCTTGGAGTGTTCCTGTGATTGATTTATTTTGCCACTTTATTCATGCGGTGCTCATGTAAAAGGTGCTGAGCCATGAAGGAGATGATTGACCACAATGGAGTTAGTCCTTCCTTCCACTTTGAGGTGGCTAAATGACTTTCCATTTTATCTATTTTAATACTATAACTTTTTCAAGCAGTTAAGAAGAAAATATTTGTAGGTTCAGCAATGTAAACACAACAACGCGATGTTAATGCTTAAAAATAATTGAAAGTTTCAGGTAACTTGAATAAAAGAGCTTTAATTAGATAATACACAACAGAGCTAGTAATACATCTTGTGTAAGAAAATAACTGCAGATGCTGGTACAAATCAAAGGTTTTTATTTCACAAAATGCTGGAGTAACTCAGCAGGTCAGGCAGCATCTCAGAAGAGAAGGAATGGGTGATGTTTCGAGTCAAGACCCTTCCTCTCGACCCGAAACGTCACCCATTCCTTCTCCTGAGATGCTGCCTGACCTGCTGAATTACTCCAGCATTTTGTGAAATAAATACCTTCGATTTGTACCAGCATCTGCAGTTATTTTCTTATATCTTACATCATAGTAATACATCTTGTTTGTTACCGCTTATCGTGTGTTTATAATGTACTTTTTTATAAAACTGGAGACCAGAATTGCACAATCTGCTCTGTTGCTAGTTTATTTTCCTTTATGAACCTCAATCTAAACGCTGCTACAATTGATAAAGTTGGGGGAGTCCAGAACCAGGGGCCACAGTTTAAGAATAAGGGGTAGGCCATTTAGAACGGAGATGAGGAAAAACTTTTTCAGTCAGAGAGTTGTAAATCTGTGGAATTCTCTGCCTCAGAAGGCAGTGGAGGCCAATTCTCTGGATGCTTTCAAGAGAGAGCTAGATAGAGCTCTTAAAGATAGTGGAGTCAGGGGGTATGGGGAGAAGGCAGGAACGGGGTACTGATTGTGAATGATCAGCCATGATCACATTGAATGGCAGTGCTGGCTCGAAGGGCCAAATGGCCTACTCCTGCACCTATTGTCTATTGTCTAAAACGGTCATTCTAAGTGACACAGAGATTCCTTGAACTTCTTGTGGTCACAATGTGGTCTCGTCGTCATGAGAGAAACTAAATGCAGATTGGTTGACAATTGTGTGGAGCACGGGTTAAGTTGACAGGGACAGCAATGAGCTTCCAATTGCCTTCTGTATTAGAAACATAGATCATTGAAAATAGGTGCAGGAGTAGGCCATTCGGCCCTTCGAGCCTGCACCGCCATTCAATATGATCAGGCTGATCATCCAGCTCAGTAACCTGTACCTGCCTTCTCTCCATACCCCCTGATCCCTTTAGCCACAAGGGCCACATCTAACTCCCTCTTAAATATAGCCAATGAACTGGCCTCAACTACCTTCTGTGGCAGAGAATTCCACAGACTCACCACTCTCTGTGTGAAGAAATGTTTTCCTCCAGTCTCAGTCCTAAAAGACTTCCCCCTTATCCTTAAGCTGTGACCCCTGGTTCTGGACTTCCCCAATATCGGGAACAATCTTCCCGCATCTAGCCTCTCCAACCCCTTAAGAATTTTATATGTTTCAATAAGATCCCCCCTCAGTCTTCTAAATTCCAGCGAGTATAAGCCTAGTCTATCTAGTCTTTCTTCATATGAAAGTCCTGCCATCCCAGGGATCAATCTGGTGAACCTTCTCTGTACTCCCTCTAAGGCTAGAATGTCTTTCCTCAGATTAGGAGACCAAAACTGTACACAATACTCCAGGT
The DNA here is from genome assembly GCF_053455715.1 of Rhinoraja longicauda. Taxonomy (NCBI): domain Eukaryota; kingdom Metazoa; phylum Chordata; class Chondrichthyes; order Rajiformes; family Arhynchobatidae; genus Rhinoraja; species Rhinoraja longicauda. The sequence goes on from NC_135977.1 coordinate 6,366,365, forward strand.
ACGGTCTCACCAAGGCCCTGTACAACTGCAGCAGAACCTCCCTGCTCCTATACTCAAATCCTCTTGCTATGAATGCTAACATACCATTCGCTTTCTTCACTGCCTGCTGCACCTGCACGCTTGCTTTCAATGACTGGTGCACCATGACACCCAGGTCACGTTGCATCTCCCCTTTTCCTAATTGGCCACCATTCAGGTAATACTCTGCTTTCCTGTTCTTGCCGCCAAAGTGGATAACCTCACATTTATCCACATTATATTGCATCTGCCATGCATTTGCCCACTCTCCTAATCTATCCAAGTCACTCTGCAGCCTCCTAGCATCCTCCTCGCAGCTAACACTGCCACCCAGCTTCGTGTCATCCGCAAACTTAGAGATGTTACATTCAATTCCCTCATCCAAATCATTAATATATATTGTAAATAACTGGGGTCCCAACACTGAGCCTTGCGGTACCCCACTAGTCACTGCCTGCCATTCCGAAAAGGACCCGTTTATTCCTACTCTTTGCTTCCTGTCCGCCAACCAATTCTCTATCCACCTCAACACTGAACCCCCAATACCGTGTGCTTTAAGTTTGTACCCCAATCTCCTATGTGGGACCTTGTCGAAGGCCTTCTGAAAGTCCAGATATAACACATCGACTGGTTCTCCCTTATCCACTCTACTAGTTACATCCTCGAAAAATTCTATAAGATTCGTCAGGCATGATTTGCCTTTCATAAATCCATGCTGACTTTGACCGATGATTTCATCACTTTCCAAATGTGATGCTATCACATCTTTAATAACTGACTCTAGCATTTTCCCCACTACCGATGTTAGACTAACTGGTCTATAATTCCCCGTTTTCTCTCCCTCCCTTTTTAAAAAGTGGGGTTACATTAGCTACCCTCCAATCCTCAGGAACTACTCCAGAATCTAAAGAGTTTTGAAAAATTATCACTAATGCATCCACTATTTCTGAGGCTACTTCCTTAAGCACTCTGGGATGCAGCCTATCTGGCCCTGGGGATTTATCGGCCTTTAATCCATTTAATTTACCTAACACCACTTCCCGACTAACCTGGATTACCCTCAGTTCCTCCATCTCGTTAGACTCCCGGTCCCCTGCTATTTCCGGCAGATTGTTTATGTCTCCTCTAGTGAAGACAGAGCCAAAGTAGTTTGACTTTGGAACTCATTAACTGCAATCTCTCCAGTTTGGGAAATAAGACTGAAGCAAGAGGGTGGGGAGGGGAGGAGAGGAGTGTAAGTGATAAGACAACATAGTTTAATCCTCTATCCCATATTCTCTCTGGCCTGCACTGCTATAACATGGCTCAACGTAACCTTGAGGAACAGCGTTTCATCTTTTGTCTGGGCATGTAGATACATGACAAATTCTACATCTTGAGGTAATGAGCTTTCACCATCTGTACCAGGCCAGGTCATTCATCCATGATATTGTGTAGGAAGGAACTGCAGATGCTGGTTTACACTGAGGATAGACACAAAATGCTGAAGTATCTCAGTGGGTCAGGTAGCATCTCTGGAGAAAGGGAATAGGGACATTTTGGGTCGAGACCCTTCATCAGCCTTATTCCTTTTCTCCAAAGATGCTGCCTGACCCGCTGAGTTACTCCAGCAGTTTGTGTCTATCATCCATGGAATTGGCTGTTTTCGCTCCTAATTAGCTCAAGCTGACCTCTGGACATGTTCTACAGCCCTCCATTTCATAAATCTTTATTTTCGCTCTCTCACTTCCCTCGTGGCTTTTATTAACAAAGAACACATTTTTGCTTTGCACATGTCCCCAAAATCCCATTGAACAAATGACCATGTTTACAAACAACCCCTTCAGAGCACATGGCGAGCAATTTGTAGAAATCACATGCATTCAGTCTGAAGTCTTCTATGTTGAGACATGTCATGATTTTTATAGGTTTTTAAAGGAGCTCCTTGTTTTAAAAATGCTGGGAACTTTTGGTTGAGTAGGTTGGAAGTAAGATAAACTAGATTAAGCTGAATTACAATATGTTTAACAAAAATCTATTTACTTTGACTTTGGAACTCATTAACTGCAATCTCTCCAGTTTGGCAAATAAGACTGAAGCAAGAGGGTGGGGAGGGGAGGAGTATAAGTGATATTACAACACAGTCTGTATTACAATCTGCAGTCCATTGCCCTCCCCCTCTTCCCCATCCCCATTTCTCCTCCACAACTCCTGTGCCCCACCTGGACTCGCACTAATTCCCCCCCCCCCCCCCACACACACTCTTCCTCCTACATTCCTTCCTCTAGCTTCACAACTTTTTAACTTTTCAGTCTTTCTGTGCCATACCTTCTGCTTTAATCTCTTGGCTTTGTTCCAACCATCTGCCTATCATCCTCCTCCTCGCCTCTGTTCACTTATTACCTGTCAAGCTCTGCCTGCCTCTCTTCTCTCCCAGCTTTTTCCGCTCTCCTCTACCACACAAGCAGTCTGAAGAAGGCTTTCTTCAGACTGCTTGTTTTCGGTTGATTACCTTTCAGCTGATGAAATTGTATTGAATATATAAATTTAACATTCTGTTTTTTTTCCCCTCCACATACACTGTATATGCTGCCTGGCCTCTGCAATGTTGTCTAGATTTTCATCTGTTCAGTTGGTGTGAGATGTTGTAATTAACTCTATGCTTGCCTGACAGGAATAAGTCTGGAATTTGGGGCTGGCGGACAGACAAGACTGATGTAGTACAAGAGTATGAAGCGAAGGTATAGGAAGTTTTGTTTATAACTTATTTCATTCTTTTCATTATTTATATATTTATATTATGGACATGCTATGAAAACGTATGAGGGGACCTTCCTGAAAGAAGGCTCCACTCCCAAACCTTTTCTTTTCAGTTCTAAACAGGTCTCTGAAAATTGCAATGGAGGAAGATCACTTCTCGTAGTTTAGTTTAATTTAGTTTATTTGCGAGATACAGTTTGGAAATGGGTCCCTCAGCCCACCGAGTCCACACAAACCAACGATCACACATACACTCATCCTGTCTTATCCTTCTTTCGCATCCTACACGCTAGGAGCCATTTACAGAAGTCAACATATCGTGTATTTCCAATGTGGGAGGAAACCGTAGCACCCAGAGAACGCCCAAGTGGTCTCAAAGAGAATGTGCAAACTCCACACAGACAGCATTGAACCCGGGTCTCTGGTACTGTAAGGCAGGAACTCTACTCCTGCGCCACTGTGCGGCCCTTTTAGTTATAGTTTCTAACTCTGGGAAAGAGACATCTTGAAACGTGGTGTCCTAAATCTTGGGGGAATAAAAATCTCCCATTTAATTAATTCCACATAATTAATATACTTTTGATGGGAATAGAGTGCAGAACAATTTCCCAGTGTTATGGGAAACGTGAGATGTGAATGCATGTATTGACAGTTCACTAGAATGGTGTGTTCTAGGGTTAAACTGGTTGATGTGCATAACCATTTTAACAAAACAGCAAAGGACTTGCACGTTGTGAATCTCTGTCTTGAGGAGATACAAGGCAAGATTAAAAGCTTAGATAAACACAAAAAGCTGGAGTAACTCAGTATCCATGGAGAAAAGGAATAGGTGATGTTTCGGGTCGAGAAATTGTCTGACCCGCTGAGTTACTCCAGCTTTTTGTATCTATCTTCAGTTTAAACCAGCATCTGCAGTTCCTTCCGACACAAAGATTAAAAGCTTTGTTGCTTTTTCTAGGTGTTCACTGTGAACAATGTCAATGTGGTGACAAGGAGTAGATCAGAACACCTCACTGAAGATGAAAAGGCCAAATATAAAGGTAAAACAAACTGTTCAAAACTAAGTTATGAAAAATCAAAAGAGACCAGGTTGCACTACTGGCCACATCTTCCCATCTCCACCCCTTTATGCTTTCCGCAGAGACCGTTCCCTCTGAAACTCCCTGGTCAACTTGTCCCTTCCCACCCAAACCACCTCCTCCCCAGGTACCTTCCCCTGCAACCGCAAAAGATGCAACACCTGTCCCTTTACCTCCCCCTCAACTCTATCCAAGGACCCAAACAGTCTTTCCAGGTGAGGCAGAGGTTAACTTGCACCTCCTCCAACATCATCTTCTGTATTCGCTGTTCCAGGTGTTAACTTCTCTACATCGGCAAGACCATGCGCAGGCTCGGCGATCGTTTCGTTGAACACCTCCGCTCAGTCCACCTTAACCTACCTGATCTCCAGGTGGCTCAGCACTTCAGCTCCCCCTCCCATTCCCAATCTGACCGTTCGGTCCTGGGCCTCCTCCATTGTCAGAGTGAGGCCCAACGCAAATTGGAGGAACAGCATCTCGTATTTCGCTTGGGTAGTTTACACCCCAGCGGTATGAACATTGACCTCTAACTTCAGATAGCCCTTGCTTTCTCTCTCTATCCCCTCCCCTTTCCCAGTTCTCCCAGTAATCTTACTGTCTCCGACTACATTCTATTTTTGTCCCGCCCCCTTCCCTGACATCAGTCTGAAGAAGGGTCTCGACCCGAAATGTCACCCATTCCTTCTCTCCAGAGATGCTGCCTGACCTGCTGAGTTACTCCAACATTTTGTGTCTACCTTCAATTTAAACCATTATTTATTATTATTTATACCACTTATTTTTGTGTCGTTTTAGTATTTTAACAAACTTGCTAACAATGTGAGTTCCCTCTCTTACCCCCCCCCCCTTTTTACTCTGTGGAATGTTGTGGGATTCTCTTTTACTTTGCCTGTCAGAGCCATCTCGTGCCCTTGTTTTGACCTCCTGCTTTCCCTCTTAAGTGTACTTCTACGCTCCCTGTACTCATCAAGGTTTTCACTTGATCCTGACTGCCTAAACCTGATGTTATCCTCCTTTTGTTAAGCAGAACCTCATTATCTCTTCAAACAGAGTCCTCCTTGCCTTGGCCACATTTTCCCATCTTTACCCCTTGCCGCCTTCCGCAGAGACCGTTCCCTCTGCAACTCCCTGGTTAACTCGTGGCAGCACGGTGGCGCAATGGTAGAGTTGCTGCCTTACAGCGAATGCAGCGTCGGAGACTCGGGTTCGATCCTGACTACGGGTGCTGTACTGTAAGGAGTTTGTACGTTCTCCCCGTGACCTGTGTGGGTTTTCTCCGAGATCTTTGGTTTTCTCCCACACTCCAAAGACGTACAGGTATGTAGGTTAATTGACTGGGTAAATGTAAAAAATTGTTCCTAGTGTGTGTAGGATAGTGTTAATGTACGGGGATCGCTGGGCGGCGCGGACTTGGTGGGCCGAAAAGGTCTGTTTCCGTGCTGTATCTGAAATATGAAAAATATGAAACCACCCCCTCCCCAGGTACCTTCTCCTGCAAGCGCAGAAGATGCAACACCCGTCGCTATACCTCCTCCCTCGACTCTGTCCAGGGACCCAGACATCCTTTCAGGTTAGGCAGAGGTTCACTTGCACCTCCTCCAATTTCATCTACTGTATCCGTTGTTCAAGATGTGGACTCTTGTACATTGGCAAGACCAAACGCAGACTGGGCGATCATTTCGCGGAACACCTTCACTCAGCCCTCCTGAACCAACCTGATCTCCTGGTTGCTGGACATTTTAATTCTCCTTCCCATTCCTCCACAGACCTTTCAGTCCTCAGTCTCCTCCATTGTCAGAGTGAGTCTAAACACAAATTGGAGGAACAGCATCTCATATTTCACTTGGGCAGCTTACAGCCCAGTGGTATGAATATTGATTTCTCGCACTTCAGGTAGCCGCGGCATTCCCTCTCTCTCTATCCCCCCCCCCCCCCCCACCCAAGTCGCACTAGCTTCTCGTTTTCACCCTACAAACAGCTTACAATAGCTTGTTTTCTTTATCATCATTACTTTTTTGCATATCTTTCATTCATTGTTCTTTATCTCTCCACATCACCGTCTATATCTCTCGTTTCCCTTATCCCTAACCAGTCTGAAGAAGGGTCTCGACTTGAAACGTCACCCATTCCTTCTCTCCAGAGACGCTGCCTGTCCCACTGATTTACTCCAACTTTTTGTGTCTATCTGCATATTGGAAGAGTCTGAAGAAGGGTTCTGACCCAAAAGATCGCCTATCCATGTTCTCCAAGGATGCTTTCTGACCCACTGAGTTACACCAGCAATTTGTGCCTTTCCTTGGTAAACGAGCATCTGCAATTTATTGTTTCATTATAATGGAGTCCTTGATTAAGAGGAGCAATTTAGTAATGCCAAATATGAATCCACAGACCTCTAGATTGTATGAGAAGCACACTGAGGGAAGTTTAAGAACATTGAATACTTGATCAATGAGGCAAACTACTTGATTCATCAATGATTAGATCATAGCACAACTGAAGAGTTATAGCCTCAAGCATAATTGAAAGTAAAACTAATGGTTGTTTTCTTTTGTGCTTTCATTTTGCATTCAGAATGTCACAGAGCACTTTTTAGGATTTATTATGAAGTGTAGCTATTGTCACGTTCTCGGAAATGTAACAAACACATTGTACAGAACAAGCTCCCAGAAGTAGCAGGTTGATAAGAACAAGATAATGTACATTTTGTGATATTAGATGTGGTATGGATATAACTACTTTTCTCTTCAAATGCAAAACCCAGCATGAAACCCAATTTAATTTTTAATATCAATGATAAACCTTAATTCTAACTGCAGAAAAGTAGTTTTAATTCTTAAAATCTCTGCTCACATTATGTGACTTTGCTTTGCCTTCTTTTATTTTCCAGATGATAAAAACCCACTTGAATCTCTACTGGGAAAAGTAGAGGAACACATCAGCCCACAGAATGGAGTAAGTTGCAGTGAAACTATGCAGCCGTTTTTTGTTTCCCCATTTAGGGCAACACTGTGGCGCAGCAGCTGGTAGAGCTACTGCCCCATGGTGCCACTACACCAGATATCTAGGTTCTATCCTGACCTTGGGCGCTGTCTGTGGAGTTTGTATGTTCTCCCTATGACCGCATGGGTTTCTTCCGCATGTGGGGATTAATTGTTGGTTAATTGGCACCTCTAAATTTGACCCTAATGTGTAGGGAGTGATGAGAAAGTGGGAATAATAGTGAAATTGTGTAAACGGGTGATCAATGGTTGGTGTGGTATCTGCGGGCTAACATGAGCTGGGTGAGCCATGGGGCCTGTTCCAACGCTGTATCTTTAAACTAAACTAGGCATGGACACACAAAGCAACTTACAGAATAGTAATTTCAATACTTTGAGTATCTAACCAACCAAAATTTAAGGTAAACCATGCAGAAAAGGCCACATTTCCTTCTGTGTACATTGGCACGTTATTATTTTAGCTGAAATGTTTGCTTGTGAGACATTGCCTTGTATTGTTACTTTTTGTTTGACCTGCAGCACCTTGTCACAGAAACTGCAACCATTAATAACCCCACGTCAATCACGCCAGAAGAGTATTTCGACCCAGAATTTGGTCTTGGAGACCGGGACATCGGCCGCCCCATGGAGCTCTGCATCAAGTTACGCAAGTAAGGTCTTGGCAATAGCCATGCAGTTTTGGAAGGAATGTAGAACTGCTTACAGCAGAAACAGGTGAAAATAATGTAGGACATCCTTCCTTGTCTGGTCATAGTCATGCTGACATAGTCTGGGACAGGTGAGAGTGTTGCAATGTGTCGAAAGTGGGAAGAAATATCAATTTGTCAATGGGAAAGAATACACGTGCTTCAAGTAAGTCACACGCAAATACAAAATATCACGATGTAAATAATGTTGAAAGACATCAGCTTATCAACTGAAGCTAACAACTAAAAGATCTTACCCCCTTACCCCCCTTATTTAAGTAAATCTACTATTTAAGATTAAATAATTGAATCTCAACTTTGATTTTTTTTAAACCTGCCTGTTGTGTACATTTTTAAAGGATAGAGTAAATTACTTGCAGTAATTTGAACATTGCTGACCATTTCCATTATCATTATATAGTGAGTGTATTTCCCTCATTTTCAAGTCAAATTTTTACCTGTGCTTAGAATTCTTGCTCTTTTGACACAGGAGAACATGGACAGGTGACGTTTCGGGTCAAGACCCCTTCAGATTGAAGAAAGGTCTCGACCTGAAACATCACCTATTTATGTGCTCCAGAGATGGTGCCTGACCCCAGCACTTAGTGTCCTTTTGTGTCGAGTAGCAATTCTTTGTTGCTACTATTTGATCAAGCCTTTTTATTCCAATGTCTAAGTACTCTTTTTTGGACTGAGAGCCAACCTTTGACCAATTACCAAAAAAGACACAAAGTGCTGGAGTAACTCAGCTGGTCAGGCAGACTCTGGTAAGACATGGATGGGGAACATTTTGGGTCAGGGCCCTTGTTCAGATTCCTTTTGACCATGAGTGACAACTCAGACTGACGAAGGGTCTCAACCCGAAACGTCACCTATTCCTTTTCTCCAGAGATGCTGCTGCCTGACCCGCTGAGTTACTCCAGCATTTTGGGTCTATCCTTTTGACCAATTACTGTACTGTGAAGCACATAGGAAGTTTTGCTACATTGATACATAATTTAAGTCACTTCTTTGAGTAAGATCTAGAAATTTACAAAACGCCTTATGCATTTTATTTCTCTCCTGTTAACCAGATTTAAAGCAACGTTGTGGCTCTGCGAAGATTACCCACTGTCTTTTGTGGACCAGGTAATTCCAATCATCGATCTTATGGCAAGGAGCAACACGCACTTTGCAAAACTCAAGGACTTCATCATTTTGCAGTTGCCACCAGGATTTCCTGTCAAAATAGGTAAAAGTTCCACTACATTAGAATTAACAATATTTTTTATTGTTGTTTTTGCTCTCACGAAAGGTGTGATATGGCAACATGTGGTGAGGACAGTATCAGATTTGTCTTCCCCAGCTAATGTGCTTTAAGCTCTCACTGCTTCAGCTCGGCAGTAAGTCAGTACCCACCTGCTATGAAGTGATGGAAGCATTGCATACTGAAGCGGTATCTCTCCAAGCCTCGGTATCATCGAGGAAGGAGAAGAAAATACCAGAGGTGGAGTTTGGAAGAAGAGGAATGAGAGAAAGTCTTTCAGCCTCGGGTCTATCGTAGTACTCCCACATAAAGCCATTTAATTAATCTCCCACTCCTGAAACGAGTTCGTAATCCAGGCTGGCAATCTATTGTGGATGGGGAACTACAGTATATTGATGTCTTTGGAGGACTATCTGTACTTTCAGGAGGAAAAGAAAAATACCTTTGCAGCCAACTGTAAACATTTTGAGATGTTCAATGTTCATGAGATATAAATGTACGGCAATTCTCTGCGCACTTGCTTGTATGTGCGTTTGCTAAGTTTCTATAGTTGTTTACGAGCCCATCAAAGTTAAAAGTTGATTTTGGAAACACTGCACCTCTGAACCATAGCTTGTTTAACAGGTTTACGGCGAAGGGGAAAAGATTTAATAGGAATCTGAGGGGCAACCTTTTCAAACAAAGGGGGTGGGTGTATGGAACAACCTGCCAGACGAGGTGGTTGAGGTAGGGACTATCCCAATATTTAAGAAATAGTGAGAAAGGTACGTGGATGGTACAGGTTTGTGGGATATGGATCATATGGCAGGCAGGTGGGACTAGTGTAACTGGGACATGTTGGCCGGTGTGGGCAAGTGGGCCGAAGGGCCTGTGTCCACACTGTATGACTCTGACCTGGGTATCAGTCGGAAAGGTAATGTTCCTGTTTATTCAAAATCCTCCTGTTTTGTCTGGTCCAGAAATTCCGCTCTTCTATGTACTGAATGCACGAATTACATTTGGAAATGTGAATGCATGCAACAGCCTCAAGGCTGCAACTCCTCAGGCCAACCAAGGATCAGAGAGCAACTTAACAGTGCCAATGTCTATCACAGGTTCGTATGCTGCATTTGTTGCCCTCCTCGGTAATTTTGCTCAAAGCTCTCAATTTAATTTTGATAAGCGATTTGTGTGAGGGTTGCTCAGATTTGCCCATTTTCTACAGAGATTGCAGACTTTCTTTCAAAGGTTGTTGCAAACATAACCTTGCAACGGGCAACTCCAACAAACAACTTTGTACTGACGCCTTTGAATCTGTTTGTGTGGAATTCCATCTTTCCCTTTTTTTCCTAGAAAAGAGTTAGAAACGGGTGGTTTTCTGGAACAAATGTATGGACAGGGTAGCACTTGAAGCCTGTAGGTAGCACCATCATAACTTAAGTTCATAAGACATAGGAGCAGAATGAGGCCATTCGGCCCATTGAGTCTACTCCACCGCTCAATCATGGCTGCGCTATCTTTCCCTCTCAACCCTATTCTCCTCCTTTCTCCCTATAATCCTTGACACCGGTACTAATCAAGAATTTGTCAATTTCTCCCTTAAAAATATTCTATGACTTGGTCTCTACATAGTTAGGAAAGGTCGAGGTATATGGGTCAGATGGAAGGGATCAGTGTAGATGGACATCTTTGACGGTGTGGACCAGTTGGGCCGAACGGCCTGTTTTTGTGCTATATTATTATATGCTTTTTTCCTTTATGTTTACATATTCTGTTGTGCTGCTGCAAGTAAGAATTTCATATGACAATAAAACACTCTTGACTCATTGCACATTTACTGCGCCAAATGACTGCATTTGGGAGTTAATCTGTCATACTTTCTACTGTCGTCAGACTCTAACTTTGAAGTGGACCCATCCGTTTTTGCCATTCCTGAAAATTACCACGTCCGTGGAGGTCGACGGAACGTGGTGAGTCGAGTGGATGGAGACGAGAATGACCAACTGATCCAGCTTGCTATCCAGCAGAGTCTGCTGGACTCCCATTCCGACGACAATGAAGTGAGTTTGACATTGCGGCCTGATATTTAATGAGGCGCTTCCTTATTGCACTTGACTTAAGATGTTAACTCTTGCTTGGGTATGAATCTTCAAATTACGGAATAGTGAAAGGCATGGATAGAATGGATGTAAAGATGATGTTTCCACTAGGGTGATTGTCTTGAACTAGAGGGGATAGCCTCGGGGGGTGGGGGGGAGGACGTACATTTAGAAAGAAGATGAGGAGGAAATTCATTAGTCAGAGGTTAGTGAATCTGTGGAATTCATTACCACAGACGGCTGTGGAGGCCAAGCAAGTCATTGGGTATTTTTAAAGCAGAGGTTGACCGGTTCTTGATTAGAAAGGGTGTCAAAGATTATGGGGAGAAGGCACGAGAATGGGGTTGAGAGGGAATGATAGATCAACCATGATTGAATGGTAGAGTAGACTTGATGGGCCGGTTGGCCTAATTCTGCTCCTATAACGTATGAACTGATGAACTATTGAGTGAATTTCAATAGACAATAGGTGCAGGAGTAGGTCATTTTGCCCTTCGAGCCAGCACCGCCATTCAATGTGATCATGGCTGATCATTCACAATCTATACCCCGTTCCTGCATTCTCTCTATACCCCCTGACTCCGCTATCTTTAAGATTTCTATCTAGCTCTCTCTTGAAAGCATCCAGAGAATTGCCCTCCACTGCCTTCTGAGGCAGAGAATTCCACAGATCTTATGTTTCAATAAGATCCCCTCTCATCCTTCTAAATTCCAGTGTATACAAGCCTAGTCGCTCCAGTCTTTCAACATACGACAATCCAGCCATTCTGGGAATTGACCTAGTGAACCCATGCTGCACTCCCTCAATAGCAAGAATGTCCTTCCTCAAATTTGGAGACCGAAACTGCACACAGTACTCCAGGTGTGGTCTCACTAGGGCCCTGTACAACTGCAGAAGGACCTCTTTGCTCCTATACTCAACTCCTCTTGTCATAAAGGCCAACATGCCATTAGCCATTCCATGGCGTCCTTTTGTGTTTCTTGAATATTTAAAAAGCTTTAAAACAGTGAATTGTCTGTGAGTTCTATTCGTAGTTAGTTGAATGTAATAGCCAATTTGCCCACGGGTAAGTTAAAAAAACAATGAGCAAGTGAATGATTGGTGGTATTGAGTGAACAATATCGGCAAGGCTGCTAAGGGATATCTTGCATCTGTTCGAACAGCTCTACGGTACATTCAAGCCAGACGGTAATATCAGCCTGAATTAAAGTAGGTAGTTTGGCATTAATTTAGAATTTCCAAACCAAAATCTAATATTATCTGCTGAGCCATGTCTCAATGCAAACACTGTGGTCAATTATCTCTCAAACACAGCCGTGCCTTACATCCTGTGGCTCTGATACGTCAATAGAATTTGCAAGGTAAATATGCACAACATCCGTGCAAATGTAATTAAAAAATATATAATGACGTTTCTGGCTTTCTTTCTTTTAGGCTGCATGGGAAATGGTACCCAGCAGGAGTTTGTTGTCAGAACAGAGCTTGAACCAAGATAGTGAGAGGTAAAGGAATTTTACTTCACAGAAATGTTATTTTACATGCAAAAAGTATTTTTCCTCATTTCTCTTGGTTTTTGTTTTGTACTGAAAGATCTGAAGATAAGCTGTGATAAAGTAAATATTTTTTGGAGACAAGGGGATTATATTACCTTCAGGTTTGGGATCAAAATATTTAAGTTCAAGAAGATTGTTGTACAAGCCTGCTGTGCAATTAAACCATCTATTTTAATATTTATTGAAACACTAAGTTTTCCTCTCACCATCCTCGGAATCTAGTTAACAGTGCTTTGTAATATTTGGTGCTTGTTTTTCATACGCGTACAAGCAGTTTGAAAGACAAATTGACCTTTTATTGCAAGAATTTCACTGTTCCGTTGTCGGTACATATGACAATTAAACCCTCTTGGCCACTGCAAGGAAACTGGAAGAGAAAGGAAGATTTGCTTCGTTCCCAAGGAGAGAGGCAGAGTTAATAAAAGTTAATTTGAGGATTCTGACGCTTTATCGTCATACAGCGTAGAAACAGGCCCTTCAGCTCAACTTGCCCACGCTGACCAACATGCTCCATCTACACTAGTCCTACCTGCTTGCATTTGGCCCATATCCCTCCAAAACCTATCCTAACCATGTACCTATGTAAATGTTTCTTAAACATTGAGATAGTAGGGTTGAGTTTTGTCAGATTGAGACAAGCTACATGCTAAGGTGAGGGTCGCTAACCAGAGTTCATGGATTTTAAATCATCAGCAAAAGCTTTAATGGGGAGATGAGTGAAGAGTTTTCATATAAACTTGTCTGGAGTTATAATATTCTATCTTCCTGTCGAAAGATGATTCCATAGGTAATTTTAAAAGGGTGTTACCTGGGAGTGAGGCAATTTACAGAGTAATGGACAAAACAAGTGGGTGTAAATGTAAATATGCGTTTTCAAAGAGGTAGCAGAGCCAAAAGGTTTAGGTTTATTATTATTGTCACATGTACTGAGGTACAGTGAAAAGCTTTGTTTTGCATGCTATTTTACAGGGAGAAAATACCCGTAAATTGGACTGTGCAAATACTCCTTAAATGTAGCTAATCTTTAGTAATGTGATTCTTCCAGGGCGATCAGTGAGAGCATTATGGCTGGCTCTCCCAGCTCTCAATCCATAAGCCAATTCACCACCTACAACACGCAGTTGCAGTATGCCATGGAGCTTTCCGCCAAAGATCGTGAGGACCAAGAGAAAAGACAGAGAGAAGAAGAAACAATGTTGAAGCGTATTTTGGAGCTCTCTCTCCAGGAGCAGTAAAGGCTCCGCGTTGGTCATTTGAAACGGGTGCACAGCACTTTATTAACTAGTTACAACCGTGAAATTAATCGGACTGTTTAAAAAAAAAAAAAAGGGTTTTTTCTCCATAGTTTTGACATTTCAGTGATCAGTCTGCATGGCCAGCAGATTGTATTGATGGTTCTTTCCTTCCCCGATGCAGTGATATGTAGCATTCACCAGCACTGGCTATGTCTTCTTCCTTGCACAGTCCAAATGTCCTGGAAACCACAATATTATCTAATGCCTACTTTACAGATCAAGAAACCCAGTCAAAATCTTTTGACACAATTATCATTTTCTGAGTGTTGTTTTATTGCATTGCTTTTCTAATGGCCAAATTGCCCTTCATTAAAATAAATTTCTTAAGCAACTGGCAAACCACAGACAGGTTTTATAAAAGCTACTCCAATGTTCTGTCATTTCCACTCCGTTCGCACCTTGAGAGATTGCATTTACAGCCATACTATGTTCTTTGCAGACTGCATTTGAACTCTGCACCAGGATTAAAGCAGGCATAGTTGTACAACTTGCCCACACTTTGTTGCTTGTGTAGGTAGTGTTGGCACACCATTTTATTTGGGGAAAGGCCAAATTGCCAAGTCTTACATAGCGGCTGCTCGCTTCATCTCTACGGTTGCACGATTTTTCCTCCAGGGATTGCTGATTAGTGGCCAGTAGGAACCCTATCTGATTATTGCCCCCACACCACCTTCCGAGGATCAACATTAGGACCGTTTCATGTCTCAGCAAGACATTGTGATGCGCTCAGACCCTGATGCAAAAGACTTGAATGATGAATGTCATTCATTTAGTCTAAAATGAAAAACGGAAAACAAGATTATTTTTTGTTGTTGCTTTTTCAGCATTTAATTTTGGTCTGCAGCAGTGAATGCCTGCACTCTGATTCTGGTGAAATGTGAAATTACTTTTCTCCATTTATAAAGGGAGGAAGAAATAAAATAAGAGCAATGCTAATCATTTCAGATATCTTAATCTTTGTAAAAAGGTTTAACTTATACTTTGAAATGAGACTGTACACTGTAGTTTTGCAGAAGTGTGCTTTTACTCTTTTCTCTGAATTATGTAAGTAAAAAGAAAACTAAACCTGGTTTATTTGTGAGTTTAATTTAATGAATAGTTTAAGAAACTATTTCCCTGCAGGTTACCACTCGGTATCATATAGTCTTCTTCTGGTCATAGACTATTTATCATTATAATTAAGGTGTTTTTTTAAGGTTTCCAGATAAATTATTATTGGTTCTCAAGGTAATCAATAAGAATATGTGAGATTGCAATCATTTTAAACTCTCATTGGTTTGAGGTTTTCTGGAGAACATGGAGATCTCTGGAGAAATGGATGAATGACATTCTTCAAACTATAAAAGGGTCTTGACCGGAAACATCACCTGTCCACGATCTCCAGAGATGCTAACTGATCTGTATTCCAGCACTTTGTGTCCTTTGGTGAGGGTGAACCACTTTGGAGATAGTAATCATGCAAATGATTTTTGCTTCTGCCAAAGGCCAAAATAGCAGTTGGAGGTGTTTCCACATACAACTTTTATGCTTTATCAATGCTACTTTGCAACACTGAGGATGGTGTCACAGTGCAGATGTAACTGTCTTTATCAGCACCATGAAGTTGTCGTGTTGATCCCCTCACCAAAGGACACAAAGTGTTGGAATAACTGAGTGGGTCAGGAAGCATCTTTGGAGAACATGGATAGGTGACATCGCAGGTCAAGACTCATCTACAGTCTGAAGAAGTGTCTCAACCTAATACATCACCTATCCATGTTCTCCAGAGATGCTGCTTCACCTGTTAAGTTACTTCAGCACTTTGTGTCCTTTTGTGTATGAACCAGCATCTGCAGTTTCATGTTTCTACACTTTAAAACCCAGCATGTTAGCTAAATTCTTCAACACTTCATTAGCTTAATCAGTAATGATGCTTCTCATTGAAGTTCTTCACCTGGAAAACATGCTTTCTTGCAGAAATGCTGTGGGGGAGCATTTACTCAGAATGTTAGAGGACAAGGGAGGCTTTTTAAAAAAACAAATGTTCAAGACAAGTGCAATTGCCAGACATGTTTCTACACTTGCTCAAACTAAAATTCAGTCCATTGGACATTATATTTAATGTAACATGTGTGCATATAATTTCTGTGATATCAAAATTAGTCTGAAAATGGGAGTTGGGACACTGCCATGTATTCAAAACTTAAATTGTACATTCCCATGTCTGTCTTTGATTAAAGACTGAAAATCATGCATGTGAAAGCGATCAAAATGTAGTTTAGTTAGATTTAGTTAGATTTATACAGTACTTTCAATTACTGACGGATGAATTGTTAAGGGCCTGTCCCACTTAGGTGATTTTAAGGCGACTGCTGGTGACTAGACTGTTGCCGAATGTTCACCGGGGTGTCGCGGGCACGATCGTGAGGAGTCTTCAATGAATCGTAGCGGATCTCGGCGCATCGTGGAAAAATTTTCCAGATAGAAATTTCTCGGCGACAGCTGGTTTGTCGCCAGGTATCGTAGCTTATTGCGGGCGCTGTCGCATGCTGTTCCCAGGTTTGCTAGGGTGTCGCAGATGCATTTAGAAGCACGTAATATTAAATTAAGAAAAGGCATTTGAAGATACCAGAAGATAGTTTTATTTAACCAATTTACCGTCAGGACATTTGACAGGTAGATTGGAGGCGACCGTTTGACGGTCAGGTAAGCGTGGGTATTTTGCGATGTTTCCGAAGACGGTGTAATCTCTTAGCCAGGTGCTAGTTTCACAAAAAAAGTAACTTGTATCGACCTGACTCGGCATTGTCGTAGGGTAAAAGAAAATTTTGGCGATCTGCTACGACTTTGACAGTAGCCGGCAGTCGCCTTAAAAATTGCGTAACTGGGACAGGCCCTTTATTTTAGTTTAAAGCTACAGTGCAGAAACAGGCCCTTCAGCCCACTGAATCCGCACCAACCAGCGATACCCACACTACATACACTTGGGAAAATTACACTTATACCAAGCCAATTTACCTACATACCTGTATGTCTTTGGAGTGTGGGAGGAAACCGAAGATCTGAGAAAACCCACGCGGTCACGGGGAGTTTGTTAATTTGTAGGTAACTAAAACAACCAATTAGCAGTCGCAAACAAGCAATCCAACTGTTTACTTAGCATTACCAGACGAAAAATTACCTTTTATTTCGATACTATTATGGGATTTTCTTTATCAGAATCTATTTGAGTAAATATTCAATAGTTATATCTAAAATCTCTGACTATGCAGCATTCTAAAAGTGTTCAGTTTAAGCCTCAGCCTGGGAACTTTCCACAAGTTCTAATGTTCTTGCAAGCATTAAATGAGTCCCAGGGATACCTTATAATAATCCCCTCAAAAAATGCTGAATTATGAAAAGGCATCGTTGGTATCTTATTGGAAGTGTCTGGTCAGTATAAATCCTGTGCCAATAGACAGTGTAAGAATGCTTCGTGTCATTCAACACCCCTGGGTAAAATGTAACAAATGCCAAAAGAAGCCAGGCAGGGGGTTGGGCAAAATATGTGTGTAAAATATTTCAGTAGTGCATCAATGCTTGTTTTTAGAAGACCAATACCAGGCAATGGTTTGCAAATATTATTTTAAAATATTTTTGACAGGGTTGACATGATTTTTTTTCCTAGTCAAACTCGGTGAGATTCCAAACTGGAATTTCAATTTTAAATCTTATAACAAAATACACCAGGAAGGAATAAAATAGTAAAACAAGAAAATCTGCAGAAAGTTAATGAATGCTACCATTTATTACAAAGCGAGTAACCAATTTACTGAACACAATGATGAACATCGACAAAAACATCAGATATTACATCTGTACTTAACTAGGAGCAAAGATCATACAGAATTTGTTCAATTCTCAACAAGAGTCAAATAGTCTTTAAAATGGAATGACTATTTTAGAAAGGGTGCACATACAGGTTCTGTTTAATTGCACTGTTATCTTACAGCATGTTTTAGAAGTGGTAGGTTGCTTGAAGTATACAATTTTTACCATTATACAATATTACCATTTTTAAAATATAAAATCACCATTGCCCCAAATTTTAATCCCTGTCCTTTGCTAGAATAATTGACCACACCAAGTGCAGTTTTATCAGCACCAATGTGGCTGGATTGGTGACACAATCATGGAAGAGGGAAACTTATTTCAATTAATCTTTGTGTGGATAGCAAGCAGGTATCAAATGAGATCATAGAACGTATTGGTTAAATGATTTGCAAATCTTCTAATTAAATAATTACTTGTCCTCCTTGAAATAACTCTTGATTGAACCAGTATTATTTTGGAATCTGGTCTATCTCGTTTGTACATTTGTAAACTATTCACGATTTTAAATGCAAAACACCTTTCCAATCCTGACATAAACCATAAATCCTTCCCTTTCTTTCAACTAATTGAGTACTATTTTGTCTATATCTAAGCTTGCATGTCTCTCTTCCTTAATAAAAAAACAATTGTATTTAAACTTTAATCATGTTTAAATATTTTCCTCATCTAAGTTAACTTTCATCTACATAATACAAACAGAAATTCTTTGCTCTTACAGTAAAACCAAACAGCTCTGTAGTAACTTCACATTACAAAGACTGGTTGAGTGAGCTATCCTTTTCTAGCTAGAAAAGGGCCTTGCAAATCAAATGGTTGCTGGATAAAATTGTTTGCTGGGAATAAAACATTACCCTTAACCAAAATGAATTTGGAGAATGAATTCCAACATTCAGTTCCTAATTGGGTAAAAATATGTGACTTTCTGCCTTGACCAAGTTAACACACTGAGTTGCCTCAACATTAACAAAGACGTAATATTTTTAATCCCCACGGATTTTGTACATTTAGACTCTACCTGCTCAATTAGCAGCAGAAATAGAACATTTAGACTCTGCAGAAGGGTCTCGATCTGAAATGTCACCCATTCCTTTTCCCCAGAGATGACGCCTGACCCGCTGAGTTACTCCAGCTTTTTGTGTCTGCCTTCGGTTTTAAACCAGCATCTGCATACAACAGTACGGCACAGGAACAGGCCCACAGTATCCATGCCGAACATGATGCCAAGTTACACTAATCTCCTCTGCCTGGAATGTGATTCATATCCCTCCACATCCATGTGACTATCCAAAAGCTACAAATATCTGCCTCCACCACCACCCCTGACAGTGCGTTCCAAACACCCTACCATTCAGTGTAAAATAAAACATTTGCCACAAAATAGACTGGAGGAGCAATGCAGGATGGTTCAGCATTCATTAAAATTGGAGAAGCAATCATTTAATCAAAACTCTTCATCATACCGAGAGGCAAATTACCAAAGGAATCAAGGGATATGGGGGAAAAAGCAGGAACAGGGTACTGATTTTAGATGATCAGCCATGATCATATTGAATGGCAGTGCTGGCTCGAATGGCCTCCTTCTGTACCTATTTTTCTATGTTTCTATGAAAATAAGTGCAGCAGTACTATACATGTAAATTTCACACATTCAATTAAAGAAATTTAAAACTTAAAAATAAATAACTTGTCCAGTGTGCAATAAAGATCACGGAAAAATTCCAGTTCATCTTTAAAACAATAACTAGTGCAAAGTAAAACTGTGCGCATTATTAGTAGTACTAAAAACAGATCTTACCGTAGATTCTTTTAAGTACAGATGTGCCAAAAAATTAGCTTTGTTTGCAAACGATAAAGCTGGTCCAAATATGTACACAGCTTTCAAAATGTCAGGTCTATAATACCCTCAACTGGTTTCTTAAAAAGGTACAAGTAAACAAGCCAGATCGTAACAGTGCATATTATTACGAACATTGATTAGTTTCTCTCAAGACTTAAGAACTAACATCCCGCTGTCTGCATTAAGAAAGTTCATGAAAGTTCGCTTGCTTTACATTTCAAAACTTTTTTAAAATATTCGTTTAAGTGAATCAATGCCATTGCCCATCTCCAAAAGCCCTTGGTGGTGAGCTGCTTTCTTTAACTGTTGCAGTTATTGTGTTGAAAGTGCTCCCTCAATGCCGTTGGACTTCCAGGATTTATATTGTGTGATGAGCAAGAAGCAGCAATTTATTTTCAAGTCAAGATGGTGTGTGATTCAAAAGGAAAACCTACTCATGAGTCTCGACCAGAAACGTCACCCATTCGTTCTATCCAGAGATGCTGCCTGGCCCGCTGATTACCCCAGCTTTTTGTGTCTACTTACAGGGGGTGAAGTTCCAGTGAACATGCTCCCCTTGTTCCACTGGGTGGTAAGCAGTCATATGCTTGCAAGATGAAAGCAATTGGTTCAGAGAAGAACCAATATAGCTTGAAGTCTACCAGAAGTTGGCATTTACCCTCCTGCACCTTCTCTATCATTCAATAGGATCATAGACTGATCTTCCTCCCCAGCTCCATTTTCACTTACTAACTCCATAACATATAGCTTTCATAAAGTGTATGCTTTAAGTGTATTTCCAAATCAGGTTGACCTATTTTATGTATAAATTATAAACATGACAGTATAAATAAAAATCTACTAAACTCAACGATGTATACTTGTTCAAAATAAATAAGCATACACTTATTATTTTCAAAAATCAAACCCACACTGAATATACACAGCAGTCTCATCTTCACAGCCCTCAATTAAAGTAGTCCAAAGATTCATTTCACTCCCTATCAATTAAGAAATGTCTCTTCCATCAAGTTCAGAATGTCCCTTATTCAGACTGATCTTTGATCCGTTGAGAAGGCCCTATGAAGAGACAGTATCTGCATCTATCCTGACAAATCTTTTGAAAACTTTGTATGTTTCAATGAGATCACTTTCCTTCTTCCAACCTTCGAAGAGTAAGGATTAGTCTACGTAATTTCTCCTCATAAAACAAACTGTTCATCCCGGAAATCAATCTTCGCTGCATACCCTCCATCATAAGTAAATTCTTCCTTAGGTAGAGAGGCAGATCTACAATACACAATATTCCAGTGGCCTCACCAGGGTTATGGGGAATGTAACCTTTTGGCAACAGGCAAGGCAAAATCTGCTTTTAGTCTGAATATTTAACATAAAAGTATAAATAAACCAACATGTTTAATATCCTTAACAAGGTGCAGGATATTGAGTTTCCCTGGTACTATCCAGTTTGATGTGAAAGATTATATCAGCAGCATCAATAATTAATTTTTTTAAAGTGTCATTATTTAATTGCCATCAATTATCTTCTGTACACATTACAAGATTAATCTGGTCAAATGTTTTTGAAGTATCCAGTTCAGACAGGAGATAGATAGTAGCTTTTCAGATCTATGCTGCCTGACCCACCAAGTTCCTCCAGCAGGTTTTTTTTTGCTCCAGATTTCAGCATCTGCAGTCACATTTCCTCTGTAGTTAGTGATTTGTTTTTGAAAACCTAATCCACTTTTTAAGTTAAAAGATTTGCCTGCAGTCGCTTATTACAAAATCTCCAATCAGTAACTTCAAGATTTATCATTATTTAACAAGTTAAAACATGAAAATCCTGGTTTATCCTGATGTGGACTTTAGATTTTAGGGAAACAGGACCTTCGGCCCTCCGACTATGTGCCGACCAATCTACTGACAAATTCTATCTCCGATAAAATAGATATTAATTGCACCGTTCTATTGCAGAATCCTTGAAAAATAATGTTTTGATCGTAACAAAAAAATGTCAGTTTCTTAATTGTTTGTTCTCCAAGACTGATATTATGTGATGGGAGGGATGGAAGTTTATAAGAGTATTAATGCAGGTTGTAATTTTTATTGTGCAGTAGAATGCACCAGAACAATTTCATGCACCAGTCAGATTGGTCAAAAACACAATCCTTGATAGGCGAGACAGATTCCGCAGTTAGAAATACAGTAAATATTTCCTGTCAGTTAAGAAACGTCAGCTCCAGACAAAAAGAAGAACCAATCTGAAACATTAACTCTGCTTCTTTCTTCACAAATGCTTTGCGAATAACTAATAATTTCCAATGCCTCTCCCCCCCCCCCCCCCCATTTCCCCAAACCCATCCCCGATATCTTGGATCGATGCATGATCCCGTCCTGAAAGTTTATTGAATTTCCGAGCTTCATTTATTGAATTCTCACCCCTGCATCCAGAACAACACTCCTAGCAAGTGGAAAGTAAGTGAATAAATAATTAAAAGCAGCCTGTTTTGTCAGTTAGACCACATGCTAGGTTTTGGAGTTCCTGCTACCTTTTCACCATGCGATAACTCTTGGGCTTTCGCTACAATGTACTAAAAAAGCAGAACAGATACCCAACTACTACTACACACAAGGAAGGTTACAAAAAGATTGTTATCTATCCACGTGCGGCTCTCTGGTTAGTGCCCATCTACAACTGAATGTTGAATGTGAAGGATGAGCAAGGATGAGGGAAGAGTAGGATAATGCCAATTTTGTCACAAAAGGATATTTGACAGTTCATTGCACAGTACAATGTCGCAGTTATGTCCTCACTTTGCACTGTACATAAATTATTTGTAGATGTTAAATGAAGATCTGGTGGTAGGCTGCTTCTTCCCCACCTTTTTGAGATGTAGTTTGGAGTACATTTAACCACACAGGACTTTCAAGGCCAGTCAGAAGCCAGATCTTCACGTTGACCTCGCATATTAGTCCAAAAAGCAGTTGTTACCAATCCTTTGGCAAAGTTGTCAAACGGAAGGGAATATGCCAAAGTGATTGGCTTCACATGCACTTGTGGTGCCGGCAGGAAAGTAGACCACAATATTGAAAAAAAAATCTCTATTCAGCTGACATGAAATGAAGAACTCCCAACACTTTCACCGGCCGACGGATGGGTCTGTACACGCAGATCACCATTATAATCATGATAAGAAGCAGAACACTCAGGACACTGACAGTCAGCACTGTAAGAAGATAAAAAGGAGCATGTAACTATTTAATGTATAATTGACTGGAATGAGGTACACAACATTATCCGATGTGGATTCAAGGAACTGCAGATGCTGGTTTACAAAAAAAAAGACACAAAGTGTTGGAGTAACTCATGGAGAATGTGGATAGGTGACATTTCGGGTTGGAACCATTTACTTGGAGGTACAAAGCGGGAAACGGGCTCTTCGGCCCACTGAGTCCACGTCAAACAATGATCCCTGCCTACACTGGCTCTATCCTACACATTAGGGACAATTTACAGAAGCCAATTAACCTACAAACCTATACATCTTTGAAGTGCGGGAGGAAACCAGAGCACCGCAGTCACAGGGCAAACGGTACAAACCCGTACAGACAGCCCCCGTGGTCAGGATCGAACTCGGGTCTCTGACACTGGAAGGCAGCAGCTCAACCAAAAGTCATTGTGCCGCCCTTCTTCAGACTGATTGTGTGAGCATTGGGGAAATAAAGCTGGAAGAGAGGTGGGGGAGCACAAAGCTTGGTGAGGGATAGGTGGATACAGTTTAGGAGAGGTTTTTGACAGGCATGTTGGTTGGACAAAGGCCAGAGATGAAAAGACAAAAGGTGTGAGATCAGGATAGAAAAGATTGAAACTGTGAAGCAGTTTCAGAAAAGGGAGGAGTCAGGAAGGGGGAGGGGGGAAGGAGGAAGGAAATAATCCTTCCTCTTTTACCCCTATGGCCAGGTGGGGCAGGGATAAAAGAGGGAGAACGGAAGGATTGTTTGTAGGTAATTACTACAATTGGAGAATTCGATACCCAGCCCATAATATTGAGTTGTAAGCTACTAGAGAGGAATATGAGGTGCAGAGTGAATATGAGGAGGGGGTGGGGTAGGGGAGGAGAGGGGAGGAGGAGGAGAGAGGGGTGGGGTAGGGGAGGAGAGGGGAGGAGGAGGAGAGGAGGAGGAATAAGGGGAGGGAGAAGGGGAGGAAGAAGAGGAGGAGAGGGGAGGGAGGAGGTGGGGAGGGGAGGAGGGAGAGAGGAGGAGAGGGGGGGAGAAGGAGAGTGAGGAGAGGAGGAGGGGGAGGAGAGGGGAAGAGGATGGGGGGGAGGAGAGGGGAAGAGGAGGGGGGGGAGGAGAGGGGAAGAGGAGGGGGGAGGAGAGGGGAAGAGGAAGGGGAGGGGAGGGGAAGAGGAGGGGGGGAGGGGTAGAGGAGGGGGGGGAGGGGAAGAAGAGGGGGGGGAGGGGAAGAAGGGGGGGGGAGGGGGGGAGGGGAAGAAGAGGGGGAGAGGGGAAGAAGGGGGGGGAGGGGTAGAGGAGGGGGGAGGGGGGAGGGGTAGAGGAGGGGGGAGGGGAAGAAGAGGGGGGGAGGGGAAGAAGGGGGGAGGGGTTAGAGGAGGGGGAGGGGAAGAAGAGGGGGGGAGGGGTAGAGGAGGGGGAGGGAGGAGGGGTAGAGAGGGGGGAGGGGAAGAGGAGGGGTGGGGATGGGTAGAGGAGAAGGGGGAGGGTAGAGGAGGTCGGGAGGGGCAGATGGACGCGGCGGCCCCTCTGCCCGGCCCGGTCCCCGAGGGTAGGTCTCCCCGGCTTATCCTCACCGACGTTCTGGTACTTGAGCACGCTGTAGGGCCGCTCCCGGGACCCCGGCGCCCCGTCCTGGCCCAGGGCGAGCCAGGGTAAAGCGGCCAGCAGGCCGAGGGAGAGGAGGGGGGGCCATTGCGCGGGCGACACCGCCGGGTCACAGTGGCAGGGCCCGCCGCCATCATGGCGTCACCGCACGCAAGGCTGTGGCGTCATTCTTACGTCCACACATCTGCCAGTCAGCCCCTCTCCCTCTCCTCTCCCTCTCCCCCTCCTCACCCCCCATCTCCCCCCTCCCCTCCTCCTCTCCTCCCCCCCATCCCCCCTCCCCTCCCTCTCCTCCCCCCTCCCCTCCCTCTCCTCCTCCCCCCTCTCCCCCCTCCCTCTCCCCCCTCACCCTCTCCCTCCCTCTCCCCTCTCTCTCCCCCTCTCCCTCTCCTCCCCTCCCCCTCTCCCCTCTCCTCACTCCTCTCCCTCTCCTCACCCCCTCTCTCCTCCCTCCCTCTCCCTCTCCTCACCCCCTCTCCCTCTCCTCCTCTCCTCTCCCCTCTCCTCCCCCCTCTCCTCCCCCCTCTCCCTCTCCTCACCCCTCTCTCCTCCCTCCTCTCCTTCTCCCCCTGCCCCCCCTCCTCTCTCTCCTCCCCCCCTCTCCTCACTCCCTCCCCTCTCCCTCCTCCTCCTCTCCC